>NC_052518.1:97617537-97859643 GCF_014356525.2 Nilaparvata lugens
TGATAAATAATGCACAGCTTTTGCAGTTTCATGGAAATTTCCTTAGTAGTTTTTTTTTTTTACTTTCCTTGTCCTACTACTGTAGGTGAGGAAAGTATTGCTTTCACATAAAGAACAAGATTCCCTAATTTTTATGTATTTAATTTTAAAACCCCCTCATTACAGTGTTAATTTGCATTATTTTAATGCTAACTCTATCCGTGATTATTATGTAAAATCTTATTCGTTGTATAGTTAGGAAAAGAGAATACTTTATAGGCATTACAGATGATATTCCAATGATTTCCCCCACCCTACGGATCACTGTATATGAATAAAATTACAGTAGCTCACCGCTTCACATATTATCAAAATACGTCCATTGTTCACAATAAATAGAACAATTTTAAAGGTTTTTATTCACTACATGCAATTGGTTGTAATATTGTTAATTTTGCAATTATGCTACATTGGTTGTTAATATAGTTGGTTCATCATAGTATTGGAGTGTTGAGTGTAAAGCTACGTTTACACTATGTAGCTGGAGAGCTATATCAAATTTGAGCTACATATAGCTCTGTCAGCTACATATAGCTCTGCTAGATGTAGCTCTGCAATAAGTAGATTTAACTCTAATTTTGTGTAGCAAAGCTATATGTAGCTCTGCTATAATTAACTTTGATGCCATTACTTGTAGCAGAGCTACATATAGTTTGGAATAAACCAGTATTCACTGCTCAGTTCCCAGCCAGATGCCGAAGAAGGTAGCTCTTGCATAAGCCGCAGCAACTGTAATATTTTCAGCACAGAGAATAGAAAGAAGATATTGGATTTTGTCTCTATTCCAGTCAAATCTACTCTCCATCATTGCACAATAATATATCAATCAAAAAGAAATGCTCGCAATGCGCAGTAACCTACTAGCACTCTGACAACAAATGAGTACAGTATATCTGGTGTAAACCCAGCAGGCACTAAACAGCTGCAAACAGCAGTAAACAGCTGCGGCAGCCTTCCTTCAAGGACAGAGCAGCTACATCTAGCTCTGCTATAAACAAAAATTGAAATGTAGCAGAGCTATATTATATATGTAGCAGAGGTAACGATTCTCTTTGACGTTTACCGAAAATTTTGGATAGTTCATCTTCTGCTATATAGCTGAGAAAATAGGCTAAAAACTGATATATAGCCGGGCTAGCAGATCTCCAGTGTTACTTCTTGAACTTGTAGCAGAGCTATATGGCTGAGCTACATGTAGCTCAGCTAGCTCTGCTACATAGTGTAAACCTAGCTTAAGGCTGTGCAAAGGCTAAAAATAAACTTTTTACTGGTGATATTTTTCAAAGTTTTTCGATTTGTATATCATCAAGCTATCAAAATGAAAACGTTTTCTTAGGAAAATGTTTGGAGAATGTTTGAAGAATATTTGTGCAAAGTTTTAAGTCTATAGTGTGAGCTAGTGTGAAATCAGTTTGAGCTGTAGTGTGATTTTACGTAACAATTTTCGAAAAATGCCCTCTCCTGAACCCCCCTGTGCTCCTGATCGGAATTTTTCTGCATACATCTAATTATTTTTCGTAGCTGAACAAAAAAGTTCCTCATCACTTTGCTGTGAAATGAGCGGTTAAAAAGTGCAAAATTTTTGGGGGGCCCCAGCTCCCTCAAGGGGGCAAATTTCTAAAAATCCTTTCCTAGTGAATGTTTTGAGGCTACCATAAGCAATAGTGCGAAATTTCAATTTTTAGGCTCAGTAGTTTGGGCTGTGGTGTTATTTCAGTCTGTTGCTTAGCCTTTTATAGATATGGAGATTGATATTTTCAGGAATTTCTTTTTTATTAAATCAACAATACCATGAAGAATGTATCATCTGAATCTCATGGATTTATCTCTTACCGAATTTGAAATTTTCTGTCCCAAAAATTGAACTTTAGGCGCTCATATCTCAAAAAGGAATGATCGGAAAAAATGTTTTTCTGAGAAAACGTTTTTGTTTTGATAGCTTGATGATATACAAATCGAAAAACTTTGAAAAATATCACCAGTAGAAATTTTATTTTTAGCCTTTGCACAGCCTTGAGAGAGGGTTGGCTGTGTCCTAACTTTGCCATCCTGGGTAATGTAAGGGCAGCGGTTCTATTCAATTCACTTCCAACCTCAATCTGTTTCAAGATGGAAATAAATTACATATTACACATGTTTTCAATATTTAATTTGGTTTTTAATTTAATAACATAATATGTTACTCTCTTTATTACTTTCCTTGCCCTACTACCATAGGTAAGGAAAGTATTGCTTTCCAAAAAAAATAAGGTACCCCAATTTCAAGTTTTCTATACGTTTCAAGGTCCCCTGAGTCCAAAAACATGATTTTTGGGTATTGGTCTGTGTGTGTGTATGTGTGTATGTCTGTGAACACGATAACTCCATTCCTAATTAACCGATTGACTTGAAATTTTGATCTTGGGGTCCTTATACCATGAGGACCCGACAATAAGAAATTCAATAAAATTCAATTCAAGATGGCGGATAATTACTAAAAAACCTTGTTTTTTCACGATTTTCTCGAAAACGGCTCTAACGATTTCCTTCAAATTTATACCATGGATAGCTATTTATAAGCTCTATCAACTGACGTGAGTCTCATTTCTGGGAAAATTTCAGGAGCTCCGTAATATTCTTGAGAAAAATGACGGATAATTACTAAAAAACCATGTTTTTTCACGATTTTCTCAAAAACGGCTTCAACGATTTTCTTTAAATTTATACCATGGATAGCTATTCATAAGCCCTATCAACTGACAAGAGTCTAATTTCTGGGAAGATTACAGGAGCTCCGTAATATTCTTGAGAAAAATGGCGGATAATTACTAATAAACCATGTTTTTCACGGTTTTCTCGAAAACGGCTCTAACGATTTTCTTCAAATTTATACCATGGATAGCTATTTACAAGCCCTATCAACTGACATGAGTCTCATTTCTGGGAGATTTCTGGGATTTATTTCAAATTCATACCCTGTATAGTTATTTATCAGATCTATCAACTGGCATGAGTCTTTTTCTTTGGAAACTAATGGGGTCCACCCCATCCTTGAGAAATGGACTTTGTAAACTCCTTCTCGTGCATGAGGTAGGTAGATAGAGCAGTTTATAAAAAGAACACATAGTCGAGATATTTTATGTGTAGAACAGCTGTTTTTACGACTTTAAAAAAAATCATCGAATTTCACAATTTACACAAAGGAAAAAGTACTCTGAAAACAATTATATTATATACACATATACAGTAGTCTGATCGTAGTTTCAAATATGTTGCCGCCAATCGTCATTATGTTATTACTCTAAATTATTCTCGTTTAAGAATGAGGTTTACAGTTCAATGAGCAAGGAAAGTTGTGTGAGTGTACCACACCAGATTTTTTTTATCTGATCTTGACGGTTATGTTGTGTGCATGTGAATGATGACTTTTGATGTTATTTCAATAATTTTGTTATCCTGAAATATTTCTTTTACTTTTTCTTCTTCATCTTCTCTTTCTTTTTTTCGTTTTCTATTGCTGCCTTTTCACTTGATTCTTTATCTTCTTCTTATCCATCTTCATTTTATTCTTCCAATTTTCTGCTTCTCTTCTTCCACCCACTGTATCTGCTTGTTCTTCTTCTCACTCTTCTTTGTCTTCTTCTGCCTCATCCTCTCCTTCTTGATAGTGTTCATCGCATTATGTCTTTTACCACCATGCTGTCAAGCTGTTTAGCTTGCTCATCTTCATCATCATCTTCTTCTTCTTCTTCTCTTCTTCTTCTTCTTCTTCTTCTTCTTCTTCTTCTTCTCTTCTTCTTCTTCTTCTTCGTCATCATCATAATCATCATAATCATAATCATCATCATCATCATCATCATCATCATCATCATCATCATCATCATCGGTTTTTGCATCTCTTTCTTCTCCTTCCTTTTTCAGCTTGTTTTTCTCCTCCTCCGTACTATTCTTCCGCTTCTTCTTCACCCCCTCCTTACCGAATACTTTGGCTGTTTTTTCTCCTCATTGACCAACTGGCTGCTTCTCTCTTCTGACCAACTGGCCACTAAAATCGTGTGGTTTGACCCGCTAAACCTTTTCTTGTGTGTCTATGCCAATCAGCAGTCGACCATCAATGCCCAGATAATAAACTTTATCGAAACCATCAATGATATTGCGCCAGATTAATTTATAAATCGACTTTTCCGATTTTTTATTTTATTTATTACATTCCACAATCACAATATAAAATATTAATAATATATATTAAATAATATATTATTAATAATTGGGGTGAATCAACAGGATAAACCCAAAACTGTTAATGTCCCCAATTTCGATTAGAATAGTCCAAATGAGGTTATAAAAATACTTTTATAAAGATCACAAAAATGTACAGTCCAAATATACATTATACTAAGAATTTTGTATCCGTGTTGGAAAGATGAAACAAATGATTATTACAAAGCCGAGGCAGCTATTCAAACTTTAACAAATTCCATAAATAGACCTTCCAAACAAAAAATTTGTAAATATCTCATACACAGCTTGTTTATTCTATTTTAAAAATAGGAAGTCTAATATGAGAGACCCTATAGAACTAATGACTAGTTGCTAGTCCCTAGATTATAGGATTTATTCAATCGACCCATTGAATCAATTTAGTGGGTTGAAGAAAATTGATTGATTATCCGATTCTAGGATACAAAATGAACAAAGACACTGCCAAGAATGTCGAAGGAACCCCTGCCGGCCCTCACAAAGCGGGAAACCAGTGGGCGGTCAGCGAACCGCCAAGGAATGCGAAAAATCGTAAGTGATTTTCAAAAACTTTTCTAATGAATAATATTGGAAGACAATACAGCTGTTATTTCTTGGCATAATAATAATAATAATAATAATATCGAGTGACCTGGCTGGCTCAGGTCTGGTGTCAGAGTTTTCAGGTCGCAACTGATCAATTTCAGGGCCTCTGACATGACCTAACGACTGCTTTTTAGGCAGCCGGGACCGACAGCTTAGCAAATTTCTTGGCAAAGCACAAAACCAGGGATAAAATTAAATATTTTTCAAAGACAAACAATATTTTTTGATACACGGAAATCTGAAAACGTTGCTGTATAAACTTCACATGAAATTATATACACTAAAAAACGCAAATATATAGAAGAAAAAAATTTGTTTAATAATTTGTCAAAACTTTTGATGACAGTGTAACAACCAGAACTATTTACTGTTTTCCCGTAATTTTAGGGCCGGTTTCCGAGCTCGGGATTTAGCTAAGTTCTAGACTGCTGGAGTCAGAAAATTAGCTTTCAAAATGGGCCGTAATCGCAGTTTTATAACAATCTTTATTTTCTCATTTCTATAATTGAAAACGTTTTTCCTTGACGAAAATGAACATCCCTAAATAATTCAAAACAGCTGAAAATTTACACTATTTTCTCTTTATTTTATCTTGTGTTTTCTAGCTTTTCGAAATTATTAAAACGTGACTATGACAATGACTACGACTACGCCCCGTTTCGGAAAGCTAATTTTCCGACACCAGGTGTTTAATTAAAGTCTAGAACTTGGCCAAATCTCGAGCTCGGAAACCGGCCTTTAGTGAATAATAGTGATTACAACAATTATTTAATTTTAAATTTGAGAATGACTAAGCTTGATCTTGTTTTTCAAGAATATAGATTTCAATTCAGGATTTAACATTGCCATCCAACCAATAGTCCAGGATACAATAAAATTCAAAAATCAGCTTTCAATATAGACAGAAGAAGTTTGTATATATTTCGAAATTCAGTTGGTTTCGATTAGTTGAGGAGAAGATTTGTGAGGGTATTTTCAACTATTATGTTTTAGTATAGTATTGGAATACGAGATAATATAATATCATCTGTCATCTCATATAATACGAATGTATCATCTACAGAATGATTTTTATCAATTTTCTATGTCTATTTTTATTAACATACTTGAGGTGTTTCATTCTATCATATTCTATTGTCATCTATTTACTATTTTCATATCAATCAATTTATATTTTTATCAATTGAAAATGCCAGTTTATCATCTACAGGAAACAGATAGTTTTTTCTTATGTGAATTTTCAAATTAATTGTTTAGTTTAGAAATTAATATGAACATAACATAACACGTTGAGTGCTATACAAGTCTCCTAAGACTTGTATGGTTTCAAGCCTGTGCTATGCTAAATACATGTGGATGTCCCACGGTGCTAATTGGTTTTTATGCATTAATTGATCTTCTAATACCCTATGTATAACGTTATTGACTTTGTTTTTCATAACTTTTGTATAACCCTGCAAAACAGTACAATACCTAAAGAACCTGTATAGCACCACAGTGATGAACTTGATTTTCTATAGCTGATTTCTAGGGTGTTTCCGTTCTAGATTCAATCAAAGGCAAAGTTATTCTGTTTATTTGTTCTGTGTTTATTAGCTCTTTCCATGTTATCAATATCTTTCTATTTTTCTCACTTGACAAGTAGTATATTGTAGATGTACTGTTCGTTGGTTGAATGATCACTATTTATAGTTATTGCTATTGATATTGATAGTTTCTTGAAAGCTATCTGCTGACTGCTGCGTGATGTCTGTCTTTGCTAAAGACCATTGAAATGGCATAGCATATGGTAGATAATAGCCCGTCAGAACCCATTCAAGGAGCTTTATTGCCAAGTGGTAATTGATTAATTAAGTTATTTTTTTCATATGAAATAATACAGTATTTGAATAGGATATTCATATAATTATAATCCTATCCAATATATAATAATTTCTGTGCTGTTATTGCCAAGTGACATTCACCATTAGATTACGGAATTTATCTGCATTCATTCTTATCCATTTCCGTTACAACTATTTTCCTATATATTTTGTTCATAGTCAAAGCTAAAAACTTACTCACTTGCATCCCATCAGCTGAAACGAATTGTTACTATTATGTATTATAATGGTTCTATTATTAAATATAATGGTTGTATTATTATACAGCTCAAATGACTGAAATAGAGGTGAAAAAACAGTTAAGTCGAAGGAGTTTTTCTAAATACAGCCCCCAGTGCTTCAGAAACGCTCGAGAAACGGGATATAAAGGATCTAAGTAGATACATTCTACTGTTTACAGTCCCAACTTTCATTACTGGAAATGATTGACAGGTTGTAGAAGGTGTAAGAACCGGGTGACTTGTATAGCACAGTGGGTGCTATGATTGACAGGTTGTAGAAGGTGTAAGAACCGGGTGACTTGTATAGCACAGTGGGCCAGACAGCTACAAGACCTGGGAGACTTGTGTAGCAAACGCGACCAAACCTGCTTTTTGCAGCCTCACTCAACGTGTTAATCGGACTATTTGAGACAAAAAGTAGTTTTGGGCAGTAGCCTGTTTTTCTTTTCTCAATCTTGTATATTTTGTTTCATTGAATCTATCTTCTTCTATCTGTACAGGGTGATTCGTATGGTGAAATAATTAAATACCTGATAGTAGAGGTAAAAATAAGAAAAAAAGTTCTTATAAACATATATATCCATAAACGCTTCATTAGCGAGCTATACAGAGTGAAATATTTCGCCCGGAATTCAGTTCCTCTGGTGAAATACACCGATACTGAATTGTTTGGGGACTAGTTTTTGATAAACTTGGATTGATATGGAAAAATATCTGAAAAATTGAATAAAACTAGTCTGGAAGCTGTAGTGTGAGTAGTTTTTGAGAAAAAAGTTGAAATATGCAAAAATTTAAGTAGAAAAACACAGACTTCTACGTTTGATGCCCAAAAACTTTCTTTAATGACCAGTACACAAATAATTGTTTGCAATAAAAATTGTAGATAATTTAATTCTTAAAAGAATTATGTAAGTTGTGTAAACTAAATTCAAATAAAAGTTGAATAAAATGTATTCATATGTAGTACATTACAGCACGAAAATTTGCTGTTTTATGAGGAGAGAACTAATAACTCATCGGTTGTAGCTGATTGCAAATAAAACATGGATTCAACATGGAACAACTGATTCATTTTGTTTTAAATAAGAAAATATTTATTCAACTTTTAATCAAATTTAGTTTACACAGCTTACATAATTCTTTTCAGATTAAATTCTCTAAAATTTTTATTGCGAAAAATTATTTGTTTACTGGTCATTAAGGAAAGCGTTTATGGATATATTATGTTTATGAGATTTTTTTATTATTTTTACCTCTACTATCAGGTATTAAATTATTTCACCATAATTAAGAATCATCCTGTATATAAAAGCGAAATGGCACTCACTGACTGACTCACTCACTCACTTACTCGCAGAACTAAAAATCTACCGGACCAAAAACGTTCAAATTTGGTAGGTATGTTCAGTTGGCCCTTTAGAGGCGCACTGAGAACGGATTTGGAAACATTTCCAAAGATACGCCCAAAATCTGCGTTTTTCCAGAGTTTTCTCAGCTTTATCGAGAACAAATGAACAGAAAATGTTCAAATTTAGTACAGAATATCAGCTAGGGAGTAATAGTGTTCTGTTGGAAGGAATTTGGAATAACGTCAAATATACGCCCAAAATAAGCGTTTTCCAGCGTTTTTTTGCTTTTACTCAGATTTATCGAGAACAAATGAACAGAAATTGTTCAAATTTAGTACAGAAGCTCAGCTAGGGTGTAATAATGTTGTGTTGGAAGGAATTTGCAATAACGTCAGAGATACGCTCAAAATCTGCGTTTTCCAGCGTTTTTTTTGCGATTTCTCAGCTTTATCGAGAACAAATGAACAGAAAATGTTCAAATTTAGTACAGGAGCTCAGCTAGGGTGTAATAATGTTGTGTTAGAAGGAATTTGAAATAAAGCCAAAGATACGCCCAAAATTAGCGGTTTTTTGCGTTTTCTCAGTTCTTTCATCAAGTAATAGACAGAGAATGTTCAAATTTGGTACAGAGGTTTAGCTAGGGTCTAAAGAGTTTGTTATGAGGTGACTTCAATATTTCATCAAAGATACGCCCAAAATCAGCGTTTTTCTCAGCTTTTCTGCGTTTTCTCAGTACTTTGACTTTCTGATGGAATAAAGCATGATCAAATGAAAAATGCAGGCTAGCCCGCTAATCTCATTTTTAGACGATCCAGTCGGGGGTCCAGGATAGACGGTTATGGCGAGCGAAGCGAGCCTGACGACTAATAAATAAATAAAATAAAAAGATTGAGTTGAGCCATCCAATCCATCATAGAAATGCTTTTAAAGCGTTTAATGTTTCAACTTCGTCACTAAACTAATTTTTGGAATGCTAGGGGCTAGACGCTAGAAGTTTCTCAAAGTCCAACTACATCTGTCTGAAAACAATCAATCAATCAATTCATTTCACAAACAAACATTATACAAAATAACAAAGAAATATATAAAAATGTGAAATAACAGCAAGCACTTTATAAACTACTCAGTAGTTTACCTCAGTTTTGTGTTCTTATCATTATATATTATTTTTGCACTTTACAGCAGCTACCAGGAAACGCCCTAGTGACGAGATGATGGACGACATGCAGATTCGTTCCAGAAAGAGTGAGTACTTTTGCAAAATATTTAATCATCTAGTAGAGCTACTATCACAGATCTCTGTTTAGTTTTTTTAATAATCCCAAGTTTTCTGAAAAACTCAATATTATTCGTTACAAGTGGTAATTGAGTGGAATATTTCTAATCAATTTATTAATTCAAACCATCTACATTAAAAAATTATAGTTTTTATGTTTATTTTGGATTAAAATTTTATAAAAATTGTACAGGTGAAATTCTAACCTTATCTTGGACTTGGTCACCTATAAATTTGGAAGAAAAATAGCACCTTATTATTTTATCTGCCAATGTTAAATTTCTTTCAATGTTGAATTTCCAAATGACATTAATGTCATTTGCATTGTGAATAAAAAAAGTTAGTCTATGATAGAATCAAAGCGTTTTAATAATGAAAATATGTCATCACGATCTTCTATGTATTTATTTCCATCGTCAGTACTATTCCTTGATAGTTGATACCGATTGATTATTTATTTTATTTTAATTATAAGAAACGAGCTTAATTTATTTTCATCTCAATCTCAATCACATGGATAAATTGTACTTGAGATAATCAAATTTCCAATCCTATTTTTGGCAATATTAATTGTGTAAAAATTATGAAAACTCCACAACTTTTATATTATTATCTATATTTTGTTTATCAACTACTTGATTTTAGATAAAATTCAACATCCATAGATTATCATCCATCAACAGAATTGTATCATTTGTACTGCTCTTATTAGATTAAAAAACGTATTTCTTATTTTTAGAACTCGTGGCTGGAGCTCAAGGCTTCTTTTTCCAATCACGCAAAAACCTATTGTAATTTAATGATTATTTTATTTGTAAAAATATTTCTTGTATTTGGCAATAAATTCATTATTCATTAGAGAGCTCAATCACAATAGAGCATAACCCCTATAAAAATTCAGTTCCTCTAATAATTTCCTCAATTTGCAAGTGTGCTATGAAAACCGATTCCGGTTGCACAAAAGCCAGTTAAATTTTAACTGTGATCGATTTCACGAGAACCAATCAGAAAAGGCGTTTTTGAAAAGACGGCTCCTCCGATTGGTTTTCGTGGAATTAATAACGATTAAAATTTAATTTTAGGCTTTTTTGCAACCGGCACATAGCTTGTTAAAGGTAATGTCGATTGGAGCAACACAACATAAATTACGTGGATAATTTGAGAAGAATATAAGAGGACATAGAAAAAAATACAGATTGATACATTGATTATATCATTGAAAAATACATTGATACATTGATTAGTGTTATTATTGAGATGACGTTATCTATAAACTAAGCCGAGACAAAGATAAACAATAGCCAAAGACAAATTGAGTTATAATAATACAAGAATAAATCTCTTATCATGGAAATTGAATAATTTTATTTAATGATGAAAAATGTATTTAGTGCTTTCTAGATAATAAAAAAATACTGAAGGAACTTTGTCTTTATTTTTATTGTATCATAGTGGTTGATTTTTCCATAGTAAAGTATATCTGAAATAGTTGGATGTATGACTACAGTAGAACCTCCATAATTCGGAGCTTTATAATCTTAATCCTCCAGAATTCGTAGTGGAATCTCTGTCACATGAAATGCGTGGTAAGGCAATGCATGTCGGTCCCCTCAATAATTCGTAGTAGAATAGAGTGCTGGCATAACGTTGTTCTCTATAATTCGTAGTTTTGTATCCGATTTCCGATTATAGATTTCTCTATAATTCGTATTTTAGTTTCCTTGCCCTATTACCATAGGTAAGGAAAGTATTGCTTTCCAAAAAAATTTAAGGTACCCTAATTTCATGCTTTCTATACGTTTCAAGGTCCCCAAACATGATTTTTGGGTGTTGGTCAGTGTGTGTGTGGGTGTGTGTGTGTCTGTGAACACGATAACTCCATTCCTAATTAACCGATTGACTTGAGATTTTAAACTTAAGGTCCTTATACGATGAGGATCCGACAATAAGAAATTCAATTCAAAATGGCGGATAATGGCCATGTTTTTCACGGTTTTCTCGAAAACGGCTCTAACGATTTTCTTCAAATTTATACCCAAGATAGCTATTTATAAGCCCTATCAACTGACATGAATATCGTTCCTGGGAAAATTGCAGGAGCTCCATAATATTCCTGAAAAGAATGAATTGTGTTAAATTTTTATCACGATTTGCTCAAAAATGACTTGACCGATTTTTTTCAAATTCATACTCTGTATAGTTATATATCAGCTCTATTCACTTGCATGAGTCTCTTCCCTGAGAAATTAACAGGGGGTCCACCTCATCCTTGAGAAATTTACTTTGTAACCTCCTTCTCGTGCGTGAGGTAGGTAAGTAGAGCAGTTTATTCAAAAGAACACATGTCGATATTTTATTTGTAGAACAGCTGTTTTGACAACTTTTAAAAAATCCTCAAATTTCATAATTCAAACAAAGGAAAGTGTACTCTGAACACAATCACAATAGTATAATCGTAGTTTTAATTTTTTAGCCGCCAATCGGCATAATGTTATTCCCTAAATTATCCTCGTTAATGAGGCTTATAGATCAATGGGCAAGGAAAGTTGTGTGAGTGTACCACACCAGATTTTGTAGGACTTGTTCACACACCATGGAAAGGGAAGATGATTACACTGTACTATGCTATCTGCTATCTATTCTTTATTGATTCATACAATATTATTACATCATCAAAATAATAGGGAGAGAAAAAATAAGGCAACCTTGTGCCATTCCTCTCCCAAATTTAAATCAGGTTACACATAGTCCGAAATAGGTCATGACTTGTAGTTGTTCACTTCACAAAATTATCGCTAACTAATTCTCCGCATGAGGTCATCAACCGGAAATTACATCTAGACTGTCAGACGAAATTATTCTCTATTGACTTAATTTGGTGAAGAATTCGTCAATCAGTTTGTGAATGTTAGTTATGAGTAATATTGTGCGCTGGCAAAAAATTAAACAATCTTATAAAAATTATCTCATCATCACCTGGGCTTAAAATACTCTAAAAAAGAGTTGCCTTTGAAAATAAATAAATCTCACGCGAATACGTTTTTTCTGGCGCTAGTCTACCAGAAATGAATACTATACAAAAAACTGAGTTGATTGAATATTTAAAATCTGCCAATAATATTCTAAACATTTTCCATTTGAAATTTTACTTGTATGACAGTTGTTTTTTCAATGATGATTTTAAAGTTTTCATATTATTATCCATCCATAATATCTGATTGTTCATCTAATATTTTGCATTCTACAATAAAAATGATTTCTCCAACACCACCCATAATTATTAGCCTCCTCCTTCACCTCCTCCTCCTCCTCCTCTTCCCCATCCACCACCAAAGCCTCGACATTAAAGTCAACTATAGAGGTTCTACTGTATGTTATTCTAAAAGCGCCTATTTTATTTTCAGTGCGTTGGATAATGGGCCAAATATTCGAGAGGGCCAACCAAGAGCAACCAAGGGCTACCCAAGAGCAACCAAGGGCTACCCAAGAGCAACCAAGGGCTACCAAAGAGCAACCAAGGGCTACCCAAGAGCATAAGGACACTTTACCAGACATCAGTAAAATGAAACTGAAATAATTTTCTTTGTAAACTGAAAATACTTATTTGTAAATCTTTTTTTTTGTAAATAGACTTACTTTTTTGTAAAACTTTTATAAAAAACTGAACTTTTTAGAATTTTTACTTTTACTTTTTAATACTTATTTGTAAAACTTTTTTTGTACATAGACTATCAGTGAGTTTTGAGATATTATTCATCACGTTTTCCCTACAAATTCAAATTTCTTGGAGATCAAAGTTTGAAAAAAAAATTTCTACTCGATTAATCTGATTGTTGCACGTAAATCCACTCACTTTAATCGTGGTAGAGTGATGTCATCTTACCGATCCTATGCCATGAGAACTAAAAACGAATCTGACGATAATGTGTTGATATAATTTAATGGGCTGTTAAGTTTTGATAGACGTACTTGCAACCGGGCCTTGGTATTGGGTCACGATTCTAGAATTTAGAAACTACTGTGTTGAATCTGTCAGCAAACTTATAGCCTGATGGCAGACAAATGTATGTGAAAAATTCATGAACTATAGGCTTCAGTGCTAAGTTCATAATTGAGTAGAATACACATTATGTAAATTATCATATATTTTATTATATCCTACTCCTACATCAGGAGAAACTATTAAAACGTGTATAACGAACTTTAAAAAACAAAGGAACACAAAATAAGCATACTATTATAATAAGGATTTTCAATGTTTTACCTTTTAAACTTACGAGTAACACAAATTTTGAAAAGCGCTGAATTCTTTTTGCTTATGAAATTCTTTATTATAAACTTCCTTTTTTATTCATTTATTTATTTATTTTAATTTATATAAACTTCTAATTCTTTATCATAAACTTCTATTCAAAGAGGAGTTCCAAATTGCATCCTTCACTTTGGAATTTGGATAGACCATGATAATTTATAATGTCTGTAGGTTTTCAAAACTAGCTGAAGCACCAATGTCGTAACAAATGCGCACAAGGGGTGCTACCACCTGCAAATACCGCTCAGAATCAGAAGTAAATCCATCAACTCATTTTAAAAAATATATGTATTTAGGTTTCTCTTATAGAGAATATTTTAATATTAGTAAATATTTGATATTATAGAGAATATGATTTATAATAAGTTTTGTGTGTAAATAACCAATGAAATAAGACTTGAAAGTGAGGAGTGAAAAGATAATGATAAAAAGAAAGACAATAATTGTATGAAGCTTCTCTTATTTTACTTGTGTTCTGAGTATTTCTGTATATTTAATATTGATTTCTGTGTGTAATAAGCAATAAAATAAGATTTGAAAGTGAAGAGTGGAAAAATTATGATATAAATAAAGAGAATAATTAATTGTATGAAGCTTCTCTTACTTTACCTGTGTTCTGAGTATTTCTGTATCTGTGTTCAGAATATCTGTGACAGTAATAACATTATCGGCATCATGATTCAGAAGAGGGCTATCACAGTAAAGTTGATCAAGGATAGAGCAATTTATCAATGATTCTACACACTATTACATATTATTGGGTACCTACATTGATTATAATAATATGTCTAGTTGATCAGTTAAATGAATGCTTATATTTAAATGTTGGAGCCCATTGTACTATTTGGTATCTAATTGTGAACAATAATAATACTCTAATAGTGTGCAAAATCATCTTTGTCTACAGCCGAACAATATAACCTTAGGGAGAATCAGGAAAGTTATAATCTTAGGTAGAATCTGTGGAACAAATCGTAGCTGAAAGTAGCTATATTTAAATGTCGGAACCCATTGTACGATTTTGTATCTAATTGCGAACAATAATTATAATTTAATAGTGTGCAAAATCATCTTTGTCTACAGCCGAATAATATAAACTTAGGTAGAATCTGTGGAACAAACCGTAGCTGATAGCTTCACGAGTTTGGCGATTCTGTATATTTCTCCGTGTTTCTAGTAAGTATAGTTGAAAATGAATAAGGAAAGATGAGAAGAAAGATGCTGTTTTCTTCAAAACACTTCCAAAGGGGGGACCCTTCGGTGTCAGCCACTCTGTTAATTTATTGCAGTGTTTTCGCTAACCGATCTCATCCCATCTCACTCACACACCCTTTCAATGTAGCTCTATCTCACTCCTTCTCTCAAAAACCGTTCACTGAAGGGAGTGATGCTGACTGAAAAAGACACAAAACTAACACACTACTTGTGAACACTCGGTAACAGAAATGATTGGATTCACGCTGGACAGCAAACACCATCTAGCTAGTTGCACCACTGTCCCAAGAATAGTATATAGTATACACTATCTTTAGCTATACACTATCCTTGCCACTGTCCTACCAATAAACAATAGCGACGCTACATCTCAACTTTACAAGTACATAACTTCAAACTAGAGCCTCCACCACTAGACAATGGTGAGCTCATACTCTTTTCCATTAAATGTTCATACTTATTGCATCTCTGGTTCCTTTTCCAGGGAAAGGAAAAAGTTCAAAATATTCTCCCAATCCTTTGATTAGAAGTAATGATAGAAAAATTCTAAAAGCAGTTTCGAATTCAGCGACTAAAATTAGTGCAGGATGTCAGAGTGGATGAGTTATTTTCAGATTTAAAAATTGTGGTCCTCAAAAGTCTAAAAGAGTTACAGAATCTTTCAAATCTGAATAATCAGGTGGAACAAGCATTCTCCATACAAACATGCTAACTTATTTCCTATCCATCAAAATCATGATGTTTGAAAAATATAAGATGATTTATTTATCATTTACACCCCTGTTTTGTGTGTAACACACACAATTATAATCGGACAGATTAAAAAATAAATTAATATTATGAATGAATATTCCTATATTATACTTTCCCTGGTTACTACAATCATACTATCAACACCTCAATTATGAGACTATGAGTAACTTCATTAGTACCATTAAATAGGATCTATATCATAATAGTTATTCTAATTGTAATTTAAATTTGAGAGTTTTAATGGTAATAGAATAAATTTATACCGTACTAAAATTATTGCTTGAGACAATGGGCTTTATGAAACATAGGATATGCTATGCATTGATTAATTTCTCTATTCAGGAAATTGACTGCGATCACCAGTAGTGTGAAATTCTTACTACAGTCTTCTAAATTTTAAACGTGAACATTGAACCCTGTCATACATTGTCTCAAAGATCCATCCACATACTACGATGTATATTTCAATGCAAAGATCTTGTTCAGGTAATAAGAGTTGAATGGGATAGGGAAAGAGAGAGAAAGGAGAAAGAGTCGAGGAAAGAGAAAAGGAGTGAGAGAAAGCGTGGAGAGGGAAGAGAAAGAGGAAAGCTTGTCGCCTGAAGTCGGCTGTACCAGTTTAGCCTCAAGCAAAATATCACTAATGACACAAAAAACCCAGGAAAGTTGTTCTTTGTTGCTAGAGCTTGTCTAGAGGATGCATATAATGTGTCGGCATCATCACCCTTAAGAAAGTCTTAAGAAAATTTTGGCAACAAAGACTGTAGGTAGAGAACAGTTCCATTGACCTTTCTGGGACAGGAAGCATGGACCTTCCTATTGAATTTGCACCTTTGTTGGAAGGAGTCGAGATGTGGCAAGGGAATCGTAGCTTGGTCTTACAACATGTGTGTCTGTCACCAAACAATGATGTATTCTTATTTCAGCACCAGAGATAGCTTTCAAACCCATGTCAAATGCAATGAAATTCGCCATGCTCGAAACTGAAGGCCAGAGTTAGTGATGGGAATATGTGTGATAGAAAGCAGGGATTGCAATGTTGAATTCCAATACAGGAGTTGAATGTTGAATTGAATAATATAGCATAGTTTCATAGTATTTTGATGGAATATTCATAATAGACCTATTGTGAAAACATTGACAACAAGAAGTTTATCTAACTCGACTAAGACAGTGGACCAACAGAAAGTCAAGGGCTTTAAAATCACTTTCCGCTGCTGATTTAGAACCACTCTCTCTCACTCTATCTCTCCCTCTCTCTCTCTCTCTCTCTCTCTCTCTCTCTCTCTCTCTCTCTCTCTCCGCACAAGCTTGCAGCTTTTAGGCTAGCCGCATTTCGAGACGCACGTGACGTGACACGACATGACGCAAGTCTGCTAGATGAGTTAATAGTATTTGATCATGAATGTTCACATTAAGACAAATCTAGCAAGTGTCAACATTATAATATGCTTCAATTCTGCTTTCCAATACGAACTGCTTGTTGATCACTTTTTCAATATCAGCCTGAGAAATATCTACTGATGACATTGTTGACTGCAGTGTTGAGTTGGGCATGGCGTCCGAAAGCGCCCCACAATATGAGTAGAAGCTAATATCTATTTTTCATTAAAATTCAAAATGCTATGTCGTATATATATGATCATAATTATATTAACTTATCTAGCAGAACTCCATGTGATGTCGTGTCGCGTCTCAATTTGCGACAAGCCTAAAGCCGCGTCCACACTTGAAATCGCAGTGTGTGAGTAGGCAGTACAAATCTTCACTAGAATGTCACCAAGTGATTTTGAATATCTATTAATAAAGTTGGACCTCGGATAGCCAAGAAGACAACACAATCGTTCGCTGCTCGTGCTAATCTTGCTTTTCACCGTCCACACTACGACTGCGAATCCCTTTATGTTCGTCCGGGAGACCGAACGAGCAGTTCGCGACAGTGTCCACACTGCGGACGAGCAGCGAACAAACAATCCGCGGACCGTCGTCCACACTACGAACGAGCAGCGAACGAACAGACCGCGGACTGTCGCCACACTAAAGAAGAGCAGCTCGCTCCGTAGTGTGGACGCGGCTTTATATGCATAGCCCTCAGTAAAGCTCTTGAACTGTTCTAGTTTTACTCAAGATCTACTGGAAATTTGTCAAATTATTTATGGTATCCACAGGTTGCAGCGTTTTACTAGATTTTTTCTGGGGAACAGTTTATTCCAAATTATTTATAAAGGTTCGTTCACTTCACCTGTTTATATTGGAGTTACATTTTGAGGTTGGTTACATATTGAGGTTACATGTTTATATAGTGACTACAACTAGACAAAAGCTTAGAATGAAACAATCGTATATTATTTTTTTTGCGACAAAAGGTAGCGCACCAGATACTCTCTATATACTTTCCAGATTTTAATGATACTTATTTTGATGTTTATGATGATTTGAGGAAGAATTGAATTGATGAGGAATGCTGACTGTTCAAAGTGACTCACTAAATGAGATCGTGAAGTTTGTCTCATCACTTGTATATCTTCAATATCACATAGGAGAGCTCTATTCAAAGGAAATTTCAATTCTGTCAGTTTGTTGCCAAAAAGAGTTTTGATAGTCGAAAGTCGACTACAGGTTTCAATTGAAGCCAATTTCACAGTCAACCACACTAGGCGACTAGAACAATCGCCAAACAGCTTGTAACGGTCACGCAGCTGATCATTTTCAGTGAGATTTGCTTTAAACTTTCAGCATTTCTTATGAATAATACCAACGTTTTCCATTCAATACATGTTGACAGCTTGAAGAGAATCCAACTATTGGTGTGTTGTGGTCTCTACTGGGACTGCTGTGACAAGGGACTTGAGTCAACTACCAAGCGGAAAAGCATTGAGGTGATGTTTTCATTGACTAGCACCGCGGAAACAGGGTTTCTTTCAACACTCCCCAAACCCTCAAAACAGTGAAAGTGATAGAGGAGAAACATATTGTGATCTCTTATTGTGTCCTAAAGCTGTACAAAATGTGCGTCTATGAAACTGTATACAATAATTATTCCAATTTTCAAGTTGGGCTAAAACCAACTTGATTAAGTATAAGTTTAATTACATAAGTTGGGTTACATTTATAATCTTTCCCACACAAATTCTTCGTTTTGTTAAAGTTTCAAACTAGTTCCATTGAAACAAACCTTTGTGAACCGATAGGAATCTAAAAAGAAGGAAGAAATAGAAGTGCAAATAGATCTTATTCGTATCGAGAAGAAGAGATAAAATCAACAGGAAGATAGCGGACCTGCCGAAAGATCTCGTTGTCACAGTAAGTGAATAAATTCATTTATTTAAAAAATTGGACTACTAGTCGTTCTTTTTAATAGAAAAAAAGTGATTTAATAATAAGCAGTACGTGATGGAAGATAATATTGAAGATAAAATCACTCATGCAATACTGTGAACAAAGATGACAGAAATACTCTTTAGTTTTCTTTACTCTATGCTATAAAGTTGAGTGATAGAGTGAATATTTCTGTCCAGAATTCTCCACGTCATTAATAACGATAATCTACAGTATAAAGAAGTCAAAGTTAATTCAATAATTTTGAGTAGAATCACAGTGCAGTCTTGCTTTCTGGCTACTCGATTGAAAAGTGTTGTGATGTGATACAGTGGTGGAACAAGCATTAGTAGACCCTTCACATATTAAGATAAGAGCAGGTGGCTTAGAACACCTGCAAAATCTTTTGTTTCTCGGGTGAGTCACATCTCACATGCGTAGTAGGGTGTAGAAGCACTATCCCCTTGAGGGCCGAAAGTTTATTTCCTCTTTATCTGCCAGCATCTGAGATGAAAGATTTCCTTACAACTGTTCCATGAATGCATTCGATAGAATGCTAGTGGCTAGTCGCTAAAGACAACCAAGAGTTTCCAATTATTTTTAATGTGATTTTTTTAATTCTACTATGATCAGTATACTCCCTCGATTTTTATTGATTGATTTGATGTTATCCATTTTCAAAGTATATTAATTTCAAATTGGGCATCTACGCTGATCACATATTATATTATTTGGCTGTTGTTCTCTTGTTTGATGTTACATTCTGGTAAGTTCTTACACACGTTCATGCGTTTCTTACTAACTCTTCCATATATAATTAGAAGTAATATCATAAAGTTAATATAGGTCCTCAATCTTTCGATTACTTTCAATTTTCAAAAAACTCAAACTTTCAATTTCTTCACTCAACTTCAATTTTGGAAATCAGTCAATATTACACAGAACTTTTCAATATGTGGAGTTGATTGGCATCTGAGTCTTGAGTGAGTGTGGGAAAGTAAAGTTTGGTGATAATAGAGCCAGTTTAGTAAAAGGAATTTCTGAAAAGAAAGTAGAAGATATTGTCTATTCGAATAGGGCGGGAGTGGCATACAACTCCAAGCTGTCACTTCTGCAACAAAAACCTCATAAATTTATCCCTTTTCAACCTCTTACTGACCTTCATTTCTTGGGAAATCTTTGTCTTTTGAACATTCACCTTGCAAACAAAAGTTGGCTTGCAATGTTTTGTTGGAAATTGGGTTTTCACCAGTTGAAAGGGGCGGCAACATCAAAGTGGTCAAGCTATAATACATTAAATAAATGACGAGACGTGAGAAACAATTTACCTGACATGCTTTTCACATGACTTGAAATGCAAAATAAATTCAATTCTTCTTTCATTTATACAATGAGTGCATTATCAAAATGATAGGGAGGGGGAAAAATAAGGTAACCTACTGCTATTCCTCTCCCAAATTTAGATAACACATAGTCACCAAGTGGTAATTAGTCATCCAAGTGGTTCATTCTATTGACAAGTAGGCAGAGGGGTCGATTAGATGAACAGATGAATACCATATAAATGTTTATGAATTAAATAAAATCGTTGGTGATTGAGAGTTCAGTAGTTGATACGGTTGCATTTTGTATCAAATGAAGTCAATCAGAAATGTCAGTGAGTCACAGTGGATAGTATGCAAGGTAGTACCATTACATGGAAAGTAGATCAGGTGTCCAGAACTCTTTCTCCTTCTCACTACTAGCACAGGAGAGGTAAACCAAAACTTTTTCTTTCCTCCATGTTATATCAATTTTGTAATATTTTTGTAGTACATGAAAAAGTGTCACATTAGAGAAATGATTTCACAATATTTTCTTGTTTATAAATTGAAGTTGCAAGCTTCGTTATCAAGGCTATTCGCTCTCATTCCAGCTTGCATGAACTTTCAATTTGTTTACATTTAAGTGCACTCTCAGCTGACTGTTTTCAAACTAAGTTAAGAATCGGAACCTGTAAAGTTCCAAAGGACAAAGTAAATTAGAAGTAACTTTATGAAGTTACTCCAAAACTGTATTTATCTACAATGGATTTGTGATGCACAAAGCAGAAGACAGAAACGTGGTTCATGATACCTCAAATTCGGTTTGATTGAATCTGATATATAATGACAACATCCTAGTGTTTTCATTATGGATATACCATGATGATTCTTAATTATGGTAAAATATGAAAATGTGTAATTCTGAAAATATTTGTTTTCCAAATATTTATTTCGAAATATATTTTCACTCAGCACGGCCGAGCGAGTATGAATAAATCCATTGAAACATCAAAATAAAACAATTATTGCATAACCTCACTGTACCAACAATTTTTACTGTAATAGTGTGAAATTGAGTGGGTATATTGTAGTTGTTTTTTTGTGTCTCATTTTTCAGGTTTTTGAACTGGAATGAACTTTGATTCGTACTTTCAGATTTTAGTGTGAGAATATTTGACCATGTTTATTGAATTTACTAACTTGTTGCTTAGTTGTCGAAATTAAAGCAATTTTCGTGCATTTTTCAAATACGGTTTCAATTTCATGTCGAAAAAGCCATTATATTTGAAAATTGAACGAGCATTGACCTTTTTGCAGCTTTGGCTTTTCCACTGGAAGTTATGCTCAACGCTCGTGGAGGGGGAATAATTTTCAGTGAATAGGCCACAGTTGGTATTGAGACGCGAACGGAAAATCATGTAATGGTGCGCGAGCCTCGGTCCTCTGAATGGGTCTGTTGCCCATCCAGAGGGACAAATTGAAAAGTTTTCCATTATCAGTACTTTTATTGTAGTTTGTATAGTAATCTAAAATTGATAGAATCAGTCAGTAGATGTAAAATTAAGAGGTTAATTGTGTGCTTGAATTTAAGTAGAGTGTAGTGAGTTGCATTACGTCTGAGTTTATTGGGTTTTGGATTAAGTGTTCTCAAAAGTAAAATTTGAAATTGTTGAAATGGTGAGTGCCAAACTGTTGTTTTTATTTAGCTCGAAATTTAGTACATAAAATGACCAAGGCCCGAATTTAGTTGCAGCAAGTTAGCAGGTTCCCAAAATGTATAGATTGAAATATAATATAACTTCTTTTTCTGAATAACTTTGTTCGGTTTGAAAATTTGACATGTTACATGACTTTTATTAATTCGTTCTACCGATTTAGAGTTCAATAAACCTGAAGTTAAATTTTATTAGTATTTTTCATCGAAGTTCCTGGCTCGTAGTTACTATAGTTGCTAGAATAGATGGCAATGATGATAATCTGTGCATTTGAATGAACGAATCCTCTAAAAGCTCCCAACCAATCAAGGATTCAAATACTGGTAGATGATTTGATAGCAGTAAACTTTGCCAAATATTATAGAAGAGAAGAAACACCCCCCTCCGTTTACATTGGTGCGCAATGGTGGTATAGTCTGCAAGAATGACTATCGAACCACATCTATTCTTATTTATTTCATATTTTGGAAGATTAAGTAAATAGAGACAAATATGTCACCGGTTACAGAAATGATGTCAGGAGTGGTGTAGGGTTAAAAATACCTCCACCGTTTGTTACATTACTGACACTGATATGTAGGGATCCAGTATTCGAACCTTCTTTGATCGAGATTCTATATGAATCCTAAAATTTATTGAATGAGCTGAGTTCTTATTGTTGACTAGAGCATCGAGTCGTTGTCCGTTGGTGGGTTTGTTTGTTTGACGATTACTTTTGATTGCTTTCATCGATCAAATTCTAATTTCCAACACATATTCTTTGCATCTTTAAACGGATCGAGTTTGTTGGCCAACGGAATTGACTCGCTTCTCCGTCCTTTCTGAGGTTATATCAGGGTAACATTGAAAGTGCATGAGAAGACAATTTGTATTGATTTATGAAGCTGATTGTGTTTTGGGAGCTATCACAAGGATTGTCAGTATTTTATGCGCTATCACGTGATGATAACATAACCTTTAGACTGTGTATTCCAAATTAAGGTTTGAAGCAGTTTTGGGCAAATGCCTGTTGTTTTTACCTAAATTGTATTTGCATATGAATAAATGAATAGATGATTTTAGCTGTCAGCCTTGAATTTCATTTCTGACTTATTTACACTAGTCAAGTTCACCATTACATTGAGATTCTGAATTATAAGCAACCAGTTTTATTGGCGATCTTTAGGTGATAGTTAGACCATTTGCTTTTGCGTACACGCATTTTCCTTTTCATCAGCTGATTCATCAGCTTATTATATCTGATTCGTACAGTAATATACAGATACAGTAAGAAAAGCTGATGAAGAGCGAAGTATGTGGGTAAATTAAAACCTACTCTAGAACATGGTACGCCATAGTGGAGTAGGTAAATTTACACAGAAAAAAACTAAAAAAGTAGAGGATACATTATAAGATTTTTATGTAACTATTGTATGCAATTGTAATTTATTTAATATTTTGTGTAATTGATGCTGTAGTTTTAGTTTTTTGGGAAATAAACATTTATTTATTATTAAATGTATTTATGTGAGTTCGTGGCGCATAAGTCTGTGAGCACCTTTAGATCTAGGCTTGAATCCAATACTTTGTTTCACACTCTTGTTTTCTGATCACCACTCCGAGATCACAGGTTTTCGTTGAAACTCATAGTGAAACTGAAATGTATATGTTTTTTTCATAGCATACGTGAAATTCAATTCATGATTTTTGAAGTTTAATATTGAATTCGAATTAAGTGTCTCATCCTTCGTTTCATTTGTCGAATGATAGAAAAGGATAGCAACACAATGTCAATCAAATACTGCTTTTATAAACGTGGATTTCACTATAGGTTGACAGAGTATACATAATAATGTCCGATTCACTGATGTAAGGATAATTCTGTTGAAACTCAAGATTGATGAAACTGAAATATCTCTGAAGAATATCTCTCCTTCTGAAGTATGAAAGTATCAAAGATTTGTTTTAGACTATGTCCTATTGTGTTTGAAAAATCCGTTATTTTGAATCTGGGCCCTTACAAATAGAATACAATATGCTTCTATTATTAGCTTATTGACAAGATGAAGGTCTGGGTTTTTCCATTTTCAAAAATTCAGATCTTACAATGAAATTTCGAATTGTCAGGATGTTACTCGGGTTCTGGAAACAGCCCTGGTCATGCTACCTGACATTTTAGTATTGTTCGATGAAGACCCATCTTCCAGCTCTCCTCTTCAAAACTCTTTCTTCTCTGATACCGCTTCATTACCCTCATGAGTGTATTGTTCTGTTACCTTGAAGGCACTTATAGCTGGTAGCGAGCTTCAACTTGTCTCTTACTTTGCACCTTACATGATGTTCAATTATTGTATTTTCGACTATTTGATCTAAATCTGTGATTAGTACTTGTGATTTATTATTCCCAATAGGTTCATTCGATGGAACTGAACTTGCTCTCAAGCTGTGTACAGACCATATATGCTATTCATGAGCTGACGATATTCTCATTATATTTATGTATAGACTAATAAAATATTAAGCAGTTGGAGAAGCATTCTACATTGAAATGGGATGGTCGTGGATTGTTCTAATATATCAGTGGTTTTCACAATATCGTTTTAATTCAATATGGATATCTACATCTACAACAACATAGAAAATTCATTTGATAACTATATGCCTTAATGGTCATAAATTCTTGAAAAAACGTTTAACATGATATCTATCTACTGTGGTTATTATGTGACATACCATGTTTACGATGCAAACTGAGTTTTATTGTAATTAGGATAATGGTATGAAATCTAATTTTAGCTCATGAATCCAATGTAGGATATCCTTTTAAATGCAGTGCTGTTGGAAGTGATACCTTTCGGAAATGACTGACATTATTAATCATTTATGTAGAGATAAGAGTGAAGTATCTCTCAAGGCGTCAATTCTTCTTATTTTAAAACCTTCATTTCTTTATTGATTGGAAAATAATAGATTTGGTTTTCTAGGTTGTTTCAATTTTTTGTTCACTGTTTTTTTCTAATGCACTACAGGTTGTAGCCTAGTTTTTGTAATGTTTTATCACTTTTTAAAGTAATTTAAATTGCAGTCCTAGTCTAGACTCGGAGACACGCATCTTTCAATTTCTACTTCATAGTTTATATTTTTATCTTTATTATTTACCAGTAGGTAATCTGTGCTCCGCAAGGTTCAAATATTAAAAATATTTGACCTACTGAAATCTTGAAGAATTTGAAACAGGCCATCAACCATCCTTGGTAAATTAAGAATCTATATGCAAAATTTCAAGTTGAGTAGTTGAGACTACTCGAATCTCCTATCCCTTACGTGTATAAGCCAATTTTTCCTTTATTATATTATATCGATTATTTGATTTGATAATGTATTTACCTTCTTAATAATATTTGTTTTTCTTATCACACTACTGGGAACATCATCAGTGAAATTTCCAAGATATTTACTCATTTTCTTTTTATATGTTATATAATTTGAGGAGGAAATAAATTCATCCATCCATAATATAAAAAAGTAAAGAATTGGCTTATGCATGTAGGGATAGGAAATTCACGAATGACGCATCATCACGAATGACCTACTCGACTGATTAACTTGAAATTTTGCATATAGATTCTTAATTTATTGAGGATGATAATAGGCCTATTTTAAATTCCTCAAGATTCCAGTAGGCAAAGGTTTCAGTTTGTCAAGTTGGTAACTAGACCCTTGCGGAACACGGGACACCTGATAGTTCAGTAATATTTTTCTCATAGACTCTATTATTATTTGTTCTGAACAGATGAAATCAAGCGCCAGCCAGAATCGCGAAAGTGGACTGCCATGTCCCAAGGAAATTCTATTGGAGAGCCGAAAGCCTACATGGACATGGACATCCTTCATGGAAAAAGATCACCTGGAGAAGTCGACTCCCGATCAGATGGCAGAATCCGATGTCCATCGCAGGGATAGGCAAGTAAGTTTGCCAAAACATCTGCTATTTAGCTGTAACTGCATGGGGTATCTGCTTTTCATTAATTACTTTCAGTTCTGCGGAATAGAAACAGAAGATAATTTCTATTCTGCTGAGATGAAACAGAGGAATTATTGTTTTTTCTCGAAAGAAAGAATGTTCTTCCATGTCAATGGGTAGAATACACGTTTTATTGGAACATAATTTTCATTTGACTTTAGTAACTTCTTATATATAGTAAGTTCTTTTGGAAGTTATTTAGTAACTTCTCAACTTTAGTAACTATTATAGTAAGAACTGCGATATAGTGTCGGCGAATTCCACGAAAGTCATCACTCCTTCCACATCCTTAAATTGAGTGTTCCTGTTACTTCGGCAAAGATGGGTTCTTTCCAGGAACCGATTCTTTGCCCATTATATCATTCACCGGTTAGGGTCTAGCGGTGTGTTAAGTCTCTAGTATATATTTTGTCATTGTCTGTCATCAAGAGGTTCAGCTTTAGAAAACGCCATTTTGTTTCTCAACGACCCTTGTAAGTGACAATTCCAGTGTCTACAGTTTAATAACGCGTTACATTACTCCAATATTCGGAACCCACCTAAAACTGTAGGTGGGCATCTCTCATTATCATCCGCCTCATTACCCACGCACAAGCCTAGAGCTCATGTGGGCATGACCCTCAGCAAAAAAAACTTCTTTCGTCTCGTATCGTCTTCATCTACTATCTACATTGACTGTGTTATGAATGACAATACTTTCAATCACATAGAATGGGTCAATTTAATAATAATTAGTGCCTATAGTGAGGTCCACGTTATAATGGCAGTGAAGAAAGATAGCAGAACAACGTTGCAGGTCCTCTGTCTTGTCAATGCCTTCTATAGACGGTAGCTGATACAGGCTTAATGATGTAATATTAACTGTTCATTCTTGTTTAAAATAATCAGTTACATTTTACTAAACAAGAAATTATATTTTTCGATAATTTAATAACTATTAATCAATTATAATAACTATATCGTTAAAAGACGATCTGGCAACAAGGCAACCCGAGATCCGCTTCCGCTTTTTTTAATGATAGACAAGGATAGCAATACCATTGCTAATCAAACACTGCCATTATAACGTGAACCTCAGTATAGGTAGGTTAAAATTGACAATACTTTTAGCACACAGAATGGGTCAATTGAATAAAATTTAGAATGTAGTGGCTAGCAACTAGATAGTTCTAGCTCTGCATCCTATATACTGATAATATTATACAGCTGACTTGAATCCTAGCAGAATCATTTAAAGACATTTTTAAATGCTAGGATTCGAGTCAGCTGTATAATATTATCTGTATAGGTACCTGGAACTGATGAGTAGTTGCTATATAGTCACTCAGGTCGACCCAATGCTAAAAGTTATGTGGCGGTTTAGCCGATTCATAGAATTGATATTAAAAAAGGGGGTTATGATTCCCATTCAAAACTGAAACGCTTGCGATCCACCGAGTTGTGAATAATTCGTCCCAATTCGCAGCATCGCAGGTAACACACCATTAACGTTATAATAGGTAGCCTACTGTATGAATGAATAGAGGACGTTGATCTTTCAACTCCTTTGTCAGTGCTCCGATTTTTGGGTCAAGTGGAAGAGGGGGATCGCCCACAACACTTGTTGTTTATTCGACAGAGGCTGGCTCAAACAGCACTCAGGTTTGTGGACTGTATAAATTACATCGAGAACTTTGGGTTGTCTGGCGTCGGGTAGCAAGTTGAACAATTAAAATGGCTAAGTGCACAATAACATAGGCCTACCTTCATGTCCAAATCCTTCTTGCTTCCAGGATCCCGGGTCCAGATCACGATACGAGACGAGACGACACTTGTAATAAATCACAATCAATAATCAATAGATCACTTTGCAAAAATCGACATTACGAGAAGTGAGCTGTTCGATTGGCTGTCAATCGGCAACTGGCAATTATGCTCTGCGCATCACGCATCACCGTTCAATTGCCCCCTCTACCACACAACGCCAGACAACAGAGCAACATAGATATAACGTCCAAACATTCCGCCCACCTTGGAAGAACTTCCAATACCAAAAAGAAAAAAAAACCACCAATAACGAACCCTACTAGGGAAACTAGGAAAAAAAAGGAAAATATCTTCACTCCTCAGGGGCACTTGAGGAGACTTATACAAAAGGAGTAGGAGGCCCACGGAAAGGAGAGGATGGGACGAGAAATAATGACTATGTACAACCAATATAGATAAAAACAAGAAACAAAGCAACTTGGGAACATTTCCCACATGTAAAACAAGAAACAAAAAAAACTAACCACTAAACTTATTGAAGTTCCCTTCAATAAGGCCTAATCTTCATCAATAGGGAGGAGACATACCCTATTGAAAGCCCTAGTTAGACTTCCCTTTGCAGTCTGTACCTCCACCACTCTCACAACTCCATCCTGTCCAGGGAGTATCGTTGTTATTCGACCAAGCCTCCAGTGAAGAGGGAGTAGGTTACTTTCCTTTAAGAGAGCCATACGTCCAATGTTAACATTACTATGTTTTCTGTACAATTTTGTTCGGGTTTGCAAGCTAGATACATACTCCAATTGCCAACGTTTCCAGAATGAGGATACTATTATTTTAAGTAAACTCCATAGATTTCTCAAGTTCACTGATTGAATTGATTCCTCTGAGTTTTACTCTGTGTTGCTAGAGTAATTTTTCTTGCTTCCAATTCAATCTGTTTGGAATTTTCATCATTACCGTGGGTTTGGTGTGGCCAGCACTCCAGTGGTTTGTCTAACCAATCAGAACCATTCCACCACAGAGAATTACCAATTAATTCATTGAGCAATAGTCCTCGACTAGCACAATCAGCTGGATTACATTCGGTTGACACATATCTGAATTGCTCTGTAGACAGGTGTTCCTGTACTTGACTTACACGATTTGCCACAAACCTAGCCCAACGATGAGGTGAAGACCGAATCCAACTCACTGCCACAGTTGAATAAGTCCAAGCTGCAATATAATCTATGTTTATAATTTTTGAAAGCACTTCTTGAACTTCATGTAATAATCTAGCTACTAGGACAACCACACAAAGCTCCCATTTCTTCACTACCTCCACGGATGCTATATCATCCCAGTCACATCCCAATTGCCATAGACATTGAATAATACTCTTGAAGGTGAGCATGAAAGGTGTCAAATATCCTAATGGATCAAAAATTTGTGCTAAAGTTGATAAAACATTTCGTTTTGTAGCTAGACTGGATGGAACCTTCACCCTGTAGAAGAGGTAGTAACCAATTGGATTCGATTGGAAGCCAAGAATTTTAATGATTTTATCAGACTCCAAGGTGAAATCTTTTGCATCAATAGTGCAATGCTCTGGAGGGAGATTTGATAGAATGGTAAAATGATTGCTGGCCCACTTTAGCAATTCAAATTTCCCTTTGCTTAACAATTCAGTAAGCTGCAGTTGCTTGGTTGCTTCCATTGATGAGACTGATGTAACTATTTCATCCATGTAAGTAGAAAACCGTAAGGCTTCAGAAGCCGCAGGGAACATTTTTCCTCCATCTTCAATAAACTGATGCGTAGTACAAATGGCAAGAAATGGCGATGATGATACACCATACGACATAGGTGTTAGATCTCCCAATTCTTCTTCTCGAATCATGGAAACATTTTCTCCGACATTAGTTTTACCTTCGAGATATCCCGATATCTCACTCGTATTTGTTTCCTTGGATGGTAATTCTACAATGTATCTACCAGTATTCAAACGACAAACAGTTGATTTGTATATCTCCTCACAAGCCATTTCACTTTCCAATAATTTTTTTGTCCTAGGTGGCTCTTCTATGACCCAAAATCGCTTCACCAACTCTTCTAAATTGGCATTGGAATACATGCACAAATTATTTGAGATAGTAGAACTCTCCTCTGATACCTTACCCATCAGGCAGTAGCCCCATACAGTTTCTAGGGCAGATGGTGTACCCGCTGGACCAATCACCTTTCTTCCAGTCAGAATGAAGGGGAAATATTCAGCACCCAATAAAATATCAACCTCCTCTGAAAGGAAAAATTCAGAATCTGCTAGCTCCAGTCCTTCAATATGTGCCCAGTACGCATTTTTTATCTGATTTGTAGCTGCTATTTTGTTGACTCCCGACGCGGTAATTTTTAATGAAGGGGAGTTCGGTGTTTCAAATTCACAGTTAGCAATTTCATCTGTCACTTCCAGTTTAGTATCAGATAATCCATAGATTGGCAAACTGTGTGTTTTCTGTACCACTAAACCCAGTTTTTTCATGCATCACCTTGTAATAAATGACTCGGTGCTTGCACTATCTAATAACACTTTGACCTTATGATAATTGCCTTGATTACTTCGAACTCCCAATTTAACAGTTGGTAACAATACTAAGGAACTGTTTACATTCGAAAATACTTTCTTAGCTGAGTCAGTAACAAATGTTTGATGGCTTTGATCAGCGACGTCGTGCCCGTCTACCCTGCTCATTTGTTTATTACCGGCCAATGTGTTGGTGTTTTCAACAGGCGGCTGTCTCGGCTCTAAATGGAGGAGCGAATGATGACGCGAATTACAGTGACTGCACGGCTTCCTTCTTCTACAATCTCTAATAAAGTGCCCTGCCAATAAACAGCCAATGCATAGTTTCCATTCTTTCACACGTTTTAATCTATCAGACGGTTTGAGATTCAAGAACACTTCACAATTTTCCAGTTCATGAGAATTATTACATTCAATACATTTCAGCTCGCCCGATTTCGATTTAACAATCATAGCTGAAGCCTTGTAATTTCCCATAGTGGGTTTTGATTTCCCAAAATGCTTACATGAGGAGGCTTCTGACGATGTAGATGATCCCAATAAATCAGTGGATTTAATAGCCTCTGAAATAACAGCTTCATCATTCAAAAATATTTGGAAGTTTTTAAAATCAGATACTGTTCCATTTCTTAGCAGTCTCTGCCACTTCTCTCTCAATTCTTCAGTCAGTTTTTTACGCAAGACAAATAATAACGGAATCGACCAGTCATTAACTGCATGACCAATTGGTTTTAGTGCTGCAATATACTCAGCTAAATGAGTGATGAATTTTCATAGCCAGTCTGGTTGCTTATTAACTGCTGGCATATCAAAAATTGCTTGCAAGTATGCGTCAGTCAGCTTGTAAGAGTCATTGTAGCGATTCAATAATAATTTCCATGCCTCAGCATAATGATCACTTGTCAATGGGACTACAGAAATGACTGACAGTGCATCGCCTTGCAGTACAGACCGAAGATACATATGTTTTTGTATGTCAGCAATTTGACCATAATTATGAACCGTGGCTTCGAATAAATCTTTAAATTGACTCCAAATTTTCAAATCGCCGTCAAAAGTCATTAAAGGAAGCTTAGGTAGGGCTACTGACGAGATATTTCCAGTTGTGGGTAAAGAAGCTACATTGGAAGAACTAATATTCAAATTTGTTTGAGTGGATGGTAAGGTTTCGAGAATAGCCTTGACATTGAAATGAAATTCATCAAATTGACTCATCAAATTTTCAAGTTCACTTGTTTCCAATCGAGGATTCTGTTTGTTATAGTAGTTCTGCATCTTATCTATTATATCTTTGAACTCCACCTGGTGGTGATCGATATGCTCACCCATAACTTTCAATAAATTCTTCATTTTTTTATTTTTCGGATCCTTTTCGACAGCTTCGGCAATTTCATTAATCCGTTTTATTTTACGAATTAATGCATCTCTTTGAAATGTCAAATCTTCGATAACACCCATAGTGAGGCGATAACAGTGAGCGCTCGTCGAGAGAGAGAGTGAGACAAAGAACCAAACAAGAATAAGAGGGAAAACACGAGAGCAGGCGACATAATGGAACGAACAATGGCTGGCTTATCTAATCATACAAGCCTAGCCAGCATTTCAACTTATGCTCGGTAGAGAATGATTGGTTACGAGGTTAATAATACCGTATTGATACTCATTGGAACAAACAATATCTGCTATTAATAATGAAGTAATGACAATAATCAATGCAAATAACTGCAAGTATCCTTTGAAAAAAGTAACAGTTCCAGTTACTGGTACAGCTAGACGACGTATAAGTCTTTCTCTACTTATTGACACAAACTTGCCAGTCCAGCCTTGTGGCGCCAATGCAACAATCTTATGCAATAATACTACGACACAATTATTTACGAAAATATTACTTGTTCTACTCAATTTCCAACTTAAATTGAGCCCAAATTTCTTAAGAATACCACAAATAAAGCGTATATTCATCTACAATGACAAAAACAAGCCATATAAACAGAAAAACCAAGAATAAAATAGGCATAAAAAACGACAAACCTATTAGATGATATTTCAAACTTATGTCCTATACAAATTCGATTAACAAATCAATCCCGGATGGTTGGACCAATGTTTAATCGACAGAGGCTGGCTCAAACAGCACTCTGGTTTGTGGACTGTATCAATAATTACATCGAGAACTTTGGGTTGTCTGGCATCGGGTAGCGAGTTGAACAATTAAAATGGCTAAGTGCACAATAGCATAGGCCTACCTTCATGTCCAAATCCTCCTTGCTTCCAGGATCCCGGGTCCAGATCACGATACGAGATGAGACGACACTTGTAATAAATCACAATAAATAATCAATAGATCACTTTGCAAATATCGACATTACGAGAAGTGAGCTGTTCGATTGGCTGTCAATCGGCAACTGTCAATTATGCTCTGCGCATCACCATTCAATTGCCCCCTCTACCACACAATGCCAGACAACAAAGCAACATAGATATAACGTCCAAACACTTGTAATATTTTAAACTGAGATAAATGAATAAAGGCAATCTATCTATCTATTTCTATTACTGTTCTGAACAAAGCTCAGGCTAGAGCTACCAGTGGACTGTAAATTACTATTCAATTTATCAAATAGAAACGAGGAGCAAAATTTAATCTTCAATTTGAGCCAGGTTATTGGTACAGTTAAACTCTGCATTAATGAACAATAAAAAGAGCAAAAACTCACCAGATTTAATCCAATTTTGTCTACTCGCCTTTTGAAGCTTTTATTAGGTGTTTTGGTCAGATTCGAGGGGTGGAAAGAAATCTGGGAAAAAGATAGGTTTTCGCTTCCAGGCTGGTTTTCCGTGTTCAACTTGCAGGCTCTGTATACTGTATTTCGAACGAAGCTCAAACTGATTCTTTATAAATTCAAACTGATGCAAATTAATTCAATTTAACCCTATTTACGATGTTATATTTATAATCCACACACACGACACTTAAACAATCAATTACTAGAAATTTCCGATGGAAATTACATTACAAATTACAAACTCGGTCTTCACAACAAGACAAGACAAAACGAACAAGAACGACTAAAAATGGACGACTGAACAAGAACAAAATGACTCGGCTAGAAAAGATGGCAAGGCAAACAGCTGGACGAATCGACACTAGCGCACAAACCCGCTATGGGCAGAACTGTAGTCTGGGATTGGTGCTACAATTCAAAAATGCTCTGGCCAGACCATACCCCCGCCTCTGAAAAACTATTTTTCAGCCAAGTTACAAAACTGAAAAAAAAAACCACAGAAAGGAAAAAATCCAGACATGACAAAAAAAAAAAAAACAAAACACCAACACGAAAAAACAACACAAAAGAAAAAAATGCAACAAGCAAAAACAACTATTGAGTTGGGAGTGGATACAGTTTTGTAACTGGTCTTTTATAAATACCAGTTTTTAGGCGAACACTCGCCACTCGAACCTCGCCGTCACTTCCCGGAAACACCTGTTCGATGACACCCAGTGGCCACTGCAATGGAGGTGTGTTTGGTTGGTCCACTTCCACAACCATTCCCACACTGATAGAAGTGGGTGATTTCAGCCATTTTTTACGACTTTGGAGTTCGTGCAGGTACTCTCGTCTCCATCGGTTCCAGAACGATTGAATAAGCTGACCAATCAATTCATACCTGGTGAGACGATTCACAGGGACACTGTCCACGTCCCGCATGGGAAATGATTTCAACGGTGTGAGTGTCAAAAAGTGCGCTGGGGTTAAAGCCAGTGGTTCACACGGATCCTCACTCAGTACACACAGTGGGCGGGAATTCAGGACACCTTCAATCTGCACCAATACCGTGTTCAGTTCCTCATAGGTGAGAAGTTGATTGCCAATTACTCGGAACAGATGCAACTTTACAGATTTGACATTTGCCTCCCACAGACCTCCAAAATGCGGTGAACCAGGGGGAATGAATTTCCATTCAATTTTGTGTTCGGCGAGTTGACTAGTCAATGTGGTTTGAAACTCGGACGAATTCAAAAGTTGAGATATCTTTCGCAACTGTTCCTTGGCACCTACAAAATTAGTACCACAATCGGAATACATCACACGACAGGGTCCACGACGGGACAAAAAACGACGAAACGCAGCTAAAAACATGGGCGTTGATAGATCCGATACCAACTCAATATGTACCGCCTTTGTTGCCATACACACAAACAGACAAATGTAGGCTTTCAAAATACAAGGATTATGACGTCTTGTCATAGTAATACGCAAAGGACCAGCGTAATCCACACCACAATTTTCAAATGGTTTGCATTGTGACACTCGACAAGCAGGCAGGTCACCCATTTTTGGAATGATTGCATCATTACTAGGTCGAACACGGAAACAACGATTACACTTAAACACACAAATACGAATAATAGAGCGAGCAGACAGTATCCAGAATTTCTGTCTGATCAAGGACAACAATAACGAAGGTCCAGCATGACAGTTCTTCTTGTGATGATAATCAATCAACATCGATACGAAAGCGTCGGATTTTGGTAGAATCATCTGATGACAAGTCTCAAATTCCAGTCCAGCATGAGACAAACGACCGCCGACGCGAATCACGCCTTTATCAATGAATGGAGACAGGCGACGAAGGCGCATAGAACAATCTTCTCCCTTCTCCAATTGCACAAATTCAGATGAAAAATGCATCTTCTGCACCACTTTACATAGATACCTCTCAGCAACATCGAAATCTGATTCCTCTGATTGGGGTAAGATTCGTAAGAATTTGAGAACAAGAATTACAATTCTCAAAAGACGACCATAATCTGAACAACGACCAATCAATGAATATACTGCATTGCTGTTACAATCAGGAGATTTTGTGACTGTCAACACTGACGGTTTTTTCGCCTCCGGTGGATCCACGATCTCTTCCATTTGACTTCGGACGGGCCAATCGCATTCGTCCTCTGCTATCCATGATGGACCTGAGAGCCACAACGGAAAGTTCACAAGCTCAACTGGTGATAAACCTCTAGACAAACAGTCAGCGGGATTTTCAATTCCGGCAACATGCATCCACTCCTGTATACAAGAATCCTGTATTTTTGCGACGCGATTACCAACAAAAGTTTGCCATTTTGCGGATGGAGCATTAATCCAACACAAGGTGACTGTCGAATCAGAGAGTGCGACAATACGAGACACATGACAACGTTCACTAATAATAGTGACTACTGAATTCATGAGTTCTGCCAACAAGAGTGCCACACACAACTCCAAACGAGGTATTGAAACAACTTTAGATGGTGCTACCTTGGACTTGGAACACAATAATACAACTCTTGACTCCTCGCTCTCCTTCTGCGACTTCACATAGATAACTGCACCATAACCCGACAATGATGCGTCACAAAAACCAATCAAACTGATGTGAGAATCCTGAAACAAACCAACGTGACGTGGAACAGCAAATTTTAATAATAGAGGCAACTCTTTTTGACAATTCTCCCAAAGAGTGCATATAGACTCAGGCGGCTTCTCGTCCCAATCCACTCCTAATTTCCACAGTTTCTGGACAAGACATTTTAGAAATAACGTAAACGGTGACAAGAGACCAAGTGGATCATAGATACGAGCCATCACTGACAGAATAGAACGCTTAGTAGCGACGACCTCACCACACTTGACGGAAAACTGAAACAGATCAGTACTAGGTTGCCAATTCAATCCCAAGATAGCCAAGGAGTTGTCTGCTTCGAAATCCTTGTACGAAAACGATTTCTCTTCCTCCGAGAATTTCTCCAGCATTGATGGTGAATTTGACGTCCACTTTGTGAGCGAGAAACCTCCTCCCTCAAACAGCTGCTTGGACTGATGATACAGCTCCGCGGCCTCTGACTCTGTGGCGACAGATGTGACTAAGTCGTCCATGAACATGTCTCTTGGTATTCTCGCCTTGGCTGCTGGAAAACGATTTCCATCCTCCTCTACAAGCTGGTGGACGGTGCGAAGTGCCAAATATGGAGAGCTTGAAACACCAAAAACAACACAATTGAGCTGATAAATTTCGATCGGATCCTCCGGCGAAAATCTCCACAATACACGCTGATAACGACGGCAGGAATCCTCCACTAATATCTGTCGATACATTTGTTTAATGTCGGCAGTTAGTGCGATTGGGAACAAACGAAAATTGACTAACAAAACAAAAATGTCAGTCTGCAATTTGGGACCAGCATGAAGAACCTGGTTCAATGACAAACCCGATGATGTTCTGGAACCAGCATCAAATACAATTCGGATGGGCGTGGTAGTGCTGCTTGCTTTCACGATGGCGTGATGTGGTATGTAGTAACCACCTCGGTCTGTCTGATCTGCTACAAACGACATATGACCCTGACGTAGGTAATCAATCAATATGTCATGATATGAAATACGAGTATTGCTGTCATGCTCTAGTTGTCTCTCCAAACTCAGCAGTCGGCGTTCGGCGACAGCATACGAATCTCCCAAGCTGCTGGGCGGCTCCGCAAATGACAAGGCAACAACAAAACGACCAGAATTCACACGATGTACAGACTTCCGAAAATTTACCTCACACTCCAACTCTTCCGGTTTCAGTTGACAGCTTGGTGTAGGGCACGATTCCAACTCCCAAAAACGTTCCACAAAACTATCCAACGATGGACTACTAACGAATGGACTACAGATGGCTGTAAAACAATTCGACACATTTTTTGTTGAAGTGAGAATCGGCGCTCTCCCCATCAGAATGTGACCAAAGACACTATTAACAGTCATCAATTCGTGCGATTCACCTATACTAGGACTCCCACGTAGCAAGTGAGGAACTAACTCTGCACCAATGATGCCATCTATTCTACTAGGAAGGTAGAATTTGTCGTCAGCCAGTGTGAGATTTTCAAGATGATGAAGTTTGGATCTGTCGATTTCACAAGAAGGCAACTTGTCGATGATTTTATCTACCACTGTGGCTTCCATCAAAAACTTGACGGTAGGATCCAACTTCGACTGAATCGACACACAAGTACGACCTCGAACTTCACTAGTACCACCACCGAATCCATGAACAACGGTTTTCATGGGCTGGAATGGTAGTCTCAAACGCCGACACAATTTGGCTGTAACAAAATGACACTGACTCCCGGTGTCAATCAAGAAACGAACATCACAAAGCTGACCATTACAATCTCGAATATGTGCAGTGACGGTCGACAACACAACGGTCGAATTTTCTACATCATTGGATGTAGAACAACAACTAATAGGTGATGTGCCACCTGCCTTGGAGTTCGACGAGGACGCAACACCTTCATTGGAACTTGATCTGGAAAAGTGCAATAAAGATGATGAGATTCTCGACATTGAGCACACTGAGTTTTACTACGACAATTTTTACTCAAATGATCCACATCAAGACAACGAAAACAACAAAACTTTCCTTTAATCAACAATAACGATCCCAAGGAGTCATTTTCAAGAAACTAGCACAATCTACTAACCGATGACCCGGTTTTGAGCACTTCAGACAATTGGGATTTTTACTAGATGCATCGTTAGATGAATCATTGGATTGAACCACAAACACCTTTGATTTATTATCTTTTTTGTGCTTCATATTAAACGATTCAGTCTGTTTCTCATCAGAAGGAAGAGTCTTAATTTGCTTTTCAATGAATTTTACATAATCGGCATAAGTTGGCATAGCCTTGTCACGTACGGCCGATTCAAAATTTCTACGAGAACTTGGATCCAGCAATCTCAAGCCATGATAGAGGAATATCGAGTCTGACAAATCAGTGAGTCGCAATCTCTTCACTGCATTGATGGAACTGCAAAACCCATCCAAAATCGCAATACAACCTGCCTTTGATTCTGATTTTATTGGACGAAATTCAAAAATTTGTTTGAAATAGGCATCGACTTGCGCTCGTGGATCGTTATAGCGGGTCAATAATGCCTGCCAAATTATTAGATAATTATTAGCCAATGGTGGCAAATGACGACAAATATTTGCTGCTTGTCCAGTAAGTCTACTTACAAGATATTGGACCTTCTGCTGATCGTTCAAACTCTTGTTGTCATGTACCAATGCCTTAAACAATTCATAAAACACCGACCATTGAGTCTGGTTCCCATCAAATTTTGGAAGGTCGATTTTGGGCAGTACTGACTCGGACACGACCGGCTGTGCACTAGCTGCTGAAGCTGCCGAAGATTGAGCAATAGCATCAGTCGCCTCTTTCTGTTTGAGAGTGTTAGCCGCTACTTCAATATACTGAAACAGATCTAGATGTGAGTTGTTGAATGCTACAACATAGTCTTTATTCAACTCAAGTTCCAACTCATTAACCACTAATTCTGTCTTTTCATAATCCGAAATGGTCTGAGACACCCGAGGATACAATACTAAAAATTGCTCAGCAACTTTTGGATCAGAGACATTTTTAGACAGGTCATAAATTCTTTGCAATCGGGCATACAATTGTTCCAGTTTAGCGCGATGCACAATAATATGTTTCTGTAATTTTTCCTCCATCTTGAACTCATACACAAAACAATTCAGCCCCAACAATACAAACAACAGACAAAAAAAAAAACAAGAATGAGTTCAAAACTAAATGGAAGGAAAAATCACGACTAGTAAGTTATCAAAGTTAAACTTTGATTATCAATTCACAAGACAAGTTACTGCTGAAGACAAAACTATATGATTAGATAATGTTCTTCCAACAACTCACAAACAAACGATAACTTGTTGAATTGAACAAACAAAATCATGCTGTGATTAACCTTCACTAACATGTATCAAAATGGACAATACAAAATCCAACAAACAAATTCCTGAGAAAAAGAGCACAATGAGCCTAGTTTCAGGAAAATTACAATTTTAACTGAAATAAATTTAATTTCAGACGAATACAAATTGACAAGAAACCTTGCTCTAGAACAAGGCTACAACAAACTAAAGTTGTGCATAGATCAGACCATTCTGAACATGCCAACATTGGACAAATACGAAATTGCTTAAATCCAATGTGTGTGAATTAATCAACAAATTACAAATTTAAATTCATCCCGGTCTGGAGGCCAGAAATGTTCTGAACAAAGCTCAGGCTAGAGCTACCAGTGGACTGTAAATTACTATTCAATTTATCAAATAGAAACGAGGAGCAAAATTTAATCTTCAATTTGAGCCAGGTTATTGGTACAGTTAAACTCTGCATTAATGAACAATAAAAAGAGCAAAAACTCACCAGATTTAATCCAATTTTGTCTACTCGCCTTTCGAAGCTTTTATTAGGTGTTTTGGTCAGATTCGAGGGGTGGAAAGAAATCTGGGAAAAAGATAGGTTTTTGCTTCCAGGCTGGTTTTCCGTGTTCAACTTGCAGGCTCTGTATACTGTATTTCGAACGAAGCTCAAACTGATTCTTTATAAATTCAAACTGATGCAAATTTATTCAATTTAACCCTATTTACGATGTTATATTTATAATCCACACACTAGCGCACAAACCCGCTACGGGCAGAACTGTAGTCTGGGATTGGCGCTACAATTCAAAAATGCTCTGGCCAGACCAATTACAGTTCACAGAACTAACAATTTACAAAATGCTCTCAGACAGGGGTGACCAGGGGTCTTCTACTCCCTTCCCCCTTACGAAACTTATATCATTGTGTCGCCAGTAGTCACTTTAAATCTGAAGAATAAATTATTTACCAAACCTACACTAAGTAATCAGTTTTCAGATAAGTTTCATCTTTATATAATCTCTTCTTGAAAAAACTAGTATTCATTGAATGCTGCTTAAAGGTAGGCGCACACAGATTGTCATTGGACAGATGGCAAGCATTGGATGGATCGGACGATTAGATTTGATGCATTGTTTTCAATTGGAGTGTGCATACCTATACGATGCTAATAACCATGTACAGTAACGCTGTAGCCTGTACTAAGACAATAGATGTCATCCAACACCATATTACAGTGACTGCAATGGAAGAGATTGATTGATTGATTGTGTACTTTATTTATGTAGATTACAATATATACTGGCTTATACACTTATATACAATAGCTTACAATACAGCAAAATTATAGATGAATTTACATAATATAGACTAGGAAAATAACTATAGAACTGTATATGATATGAAAAAGCAATTTGTAATATAATAACTATAGATAATAATCATATTGTTATGCATCTACATAAATTGGCGGAGCTTTAGACATATCAATGTCCATTCTTTGGGAAGAATAATAAAAATATCCTCCCCACTAACTCTCTACCAAAACGTTAATTTCGTTATTTAAACTAAGGATTTATTTATTAATGGAAATATTGTAAAAGTTTTAATCAATATGAATATTGAAGAGAAAAATAATTGATTAATAAAATGAAGTAGGCTGAAAGTAGATCAGGGTTATCAAATTTCAGTAATATACAGCAGTATGCAGTGGATAATTGAAATAACATGAGTTTATATAATATATATATATATATATAATATATATATATATACAATTCGTACTATAACATGGTTTAAAGGTTTATATTGGTGGAATGGGTGAGGGATGGTTGTCATGTGATCGTTCTAGGGCCGGACAGTTTCAGTCATTTGTTCCAAAATATGTTTTTTTAAAGTCAGGTTGAAGCTCGCTCGGCTCTCGATAGACCTGATAGAAACAGGAAGTGTATTCCATGCACGACAGGCACTGACTAAGAAGGATTTTGTGAAAATAGTAGTTCGATGATTGGGTATCCTTAAAGTACTTTCTCCGGTTCTAGTATGTGAAGCATCAATCCTCCTACCTTCAGAGACAAATTTGAAATCATCTTTAAAATAGTTCGGATTACCGTATTTCAAGATATCTCTAACAAGCTTGACTATTCGAAAAAGCCTCTGATCGGGAAGCTTCAATGTTGAACTAGCAATGTGGGCTGGGGTGATATGATCATGGCGTTGGAGAGAGTAGACGAAACGAAGACAATAATTTTGGCAACGCTGTAGTTTATCATTCAGAGTGACTTGCATATTGTTAAGAACAGAATTACAATACATTAAATGTGGGAAGATGAGAGATTGAACCAATAATAATTTAATGTTTCTAGGGAGGATATCGTGCATTTTCTTCAATGCATGCATGGCTGAGAATACCTTTTTACAAGTTTTGTTCACTTGTTCTGACCAGTCAAGAGTATTATTCATAATAATGCCTAAATTTTTAACTGAGCTACAGTAAGGAATGTCATTACCGTCTACACTAATTTTGTGAATCGATTCAAGGTCAATATTGTTTATAAGACGAGAATATCCAATTATAATGGGTTGTGTTTTGATGGGATTAAGCTTAAGGCCATTTTTCTTTGTCCATTCCACTATCGAATTGATATCCTGATTCATTATTCCAACTGTTTCATTAATTTTTGTTATGGGACAGCCTTTAATAGATTTGAAGGTCGTCTGCATAAGTATGGAAACTGGAGAATTTGATAATGGAAGAAAGGTCATTAGCATACAAAGTGAAGAGGAGAGGGCCTAAAATTGAACCTTGTGGTACTCCATGCATAACGTTTTTCCAAGTTGACTTTTTGTCACCGACAGATACACATTGTTTCCTACCTAATAGATAGGATTTAAACCAAACTAACGAGTTGCAACTGAAACCAAGAATAGCCAACTTATTCAGAAGGACTGTATGATCAACAGTATCGAATGCTTAAGAAAAATCAAATAGGGTGATAATGGTGCATTTTCTTTGGTCCATAGCTAACCTTATATCATCAGTGACACGAAGCAGAGCTGTCTCAGTTGAATGGAATTTTCTAAAGCCTGATTGAAAGTTATGAAGCTTACTATTGTTGTGTAGAAATTTTACAACTTGAGCATGAATGAGTCTTTCTAGCACTTTGGACAATGCAGGTAAAATACTGATTGGTCTAAAATCCTCAACTTTATTGGGTGATGGAACTTTATTCAGAGGGCGAACCAGAGCAAACTTCCAGTTTTCAGGGAAAATGCCTTCTTCAAGTGACTTGTTGAAAATGTATGTAATGGTTGGTAAAACAGCAAATAACATATTCTTGATAAATTTAATAGGAATTTTGTCTACACCCGTAGCATTACTATGAATACGTTGAATTGCTCTGAAAGTGTCTTCTTCTGAGATTGGTTGGAAATGAAATTGATCAGTGATTGGTAAATCTAAGTTTGTAACCTGCTCTTCAAGATCATCTATATGATTAGCAATGACAACTTCATTGCGTTGGTTAGAGTGTAAAACGAAATGGTCATTTATATTATTCAATGGTAAGTCAATTTGTGGATTCGATTTCTGTTTGCCAAGCCCGAATTCTTTTATTCCCTGCCAAAGTGATTTAGAGTCTTGTCTATTGTTTGTCATAAACGAATTCAAGTACCTAATCTTTGAGTTCCGTAATTCCTGTTTAACCCTATTTCTAAGGCTCCTATATTCTATCAAACTGTCCAAGTCAAATGTCTTTTTAAATTTTCTATGTGCTTTGTCTCCACGTCCCATCATCTTAAGTATGTCTTCAGTCATCCACGGTACTCGTCGTTTTCTATTAATCCTCCTTGTCACATGAGGTGCATGTTTGTCATACAAAGTCAAAGTCCAATTCTCGAAAGTCTTGACCATGTCATCACTGAGGGTAATGCTTCAATTTGATGCCATGGAGTCTGAGCCACATCAGTCAGGAAGGCGCTTCATCAAAGTTTTTGAAGTCTCTATAAGTGATAATTTTCTGTTCTGGCTTGGTATCTTATGGGAAAGTACACAGTAGATCAAATCATGTCTAGAAATAGCTGGGACTGAGATTTGGCCTGCTTGAACAACCTCATTGGATCACTAACAATGAGAAGGTCAATGAGTGTGTCTGATTCATTAGTATGATGAGTTGGATCGAGGGGTAAAATAGTCATGTTTAAGCATTGGAAAATTGTAGTCAGTTGAAAGTAGTCAAAGTTACGATTCGTCATGTTCAAGTCGGTGTTCATATCCCCCATAACTAGTATACGGTTATAACAAGGCATAAGAGAAAGCAAGGCATTTTCGAAATCTGTGAAATGACCTATTTTTGGTGGGCGATAACAGATACCAACGAGTAATTTATCATTACTAGATAAGGATAATTCAAGTAGCATAAACTCTGGTCTGGAACAATACTCTTGTTTAAATGTGATTAAAACTTTTGTTTTGATACCATCTTTCACATAAATTGCTACACCCCCACAAGCTTTATTTAATCTATCATTCCGGAAAAGATTATATCCAGGCAATGCAACAAAATTTGATGTAATACTACGCTTCAAAAATGATTCGGAAATTCCGATTATATTGAAGTCCTGAAAACGGAAGATTGCTCTGAGTTCATCAATGTGGCAACTGAGGGATTGTACATTAAGGTGAGCAGCCTTGAAAAGTTTTTTGAAAGAGTGGAGCTTATTTGCTAGAAACATACCTGTGTCATTATTACTATTATTGAAATAATCATACCTACTTGAGGGCGAGCGAGCTGACGTGTCAGTAAGAGGCATCATGGAAGCAGCAGACCAATCGTGAACCGACCTCAGAACGACACATGACGGGGGAAATGGGGATGAAACTGATAAAACTTAACCTAAATGAAAAAGTCTCTTGATTCGAGTGCATTCAGTATGCCTTGACAGTTCGGCTCCCTTCACTATTTAAAGCACTAGTTCAGAAATTCACTAAACACAATAAGATGTAGATGTGTGGAGTTTCGGTGATGAATAATCCTAATGGTGAATAAGATGAAGATTGAGGAAGAGCTGGTAATGGGAGATCTGGTCCAAGTGGAGATAGAGCGAGTAGGTATCCAGTAGTGGAAGAATCGGGTCCAAGTGGAGGTAGAGCGAGAAGGAATCCAGTAGTGGAAGATCGAGTCCAAGTGGAGACAGAGAGAGATGGAATCCAGTGGTGGAAAATCGAGTCCAAGTGGAGATAGAGAGAGATGAAATCCAGTAGTGGAAGATCGTGTTCATGGTGGAGATAGAGCGAAATGGGATCCAGTAAAAACTGAAAAAGAGAAGAAGAAGCCAGCAGAAAAACGAAAAATCTTTGAAGAAGGTTATCAATAGAGGAAAGATACATAATATAACTGATAATGAATAATATTCGCATAAAATTGAAGAGGAATAGTATGATTTAATGTGGAAAGAATCAAATATTATATGGATAAATATATGGATATTATAATATAATATATGGATATTAGTAGAAGGTAATCAGATAGAAAGAGAAAAGGTAGAAAGGTAAATAGATATAGAAAGAAAAATAAACATTTGAACATGCTGGATAGCTAGTGGAAAAATCACAGGGAAAATAATGATAATAATAGGGAAGAAAAGAAGAGAAAGAAGGAATGTGCACAAATCGCGAAGAACTTATGAAACTGAACTATAGAATAAGAAATAGAACATCGCATTGTGATCTTGAATTAATCAAGGAGAGAAGAAAAGAAGAAGAAGAGAAGAGAAGAAGAAAAGAAGAAGAAGAAGAGAAGAAGAAGAAGAAGAAGAAGGAAGAAGAAGAAGAAGAAGAAGAAGAAGAAGAAGAAGAAGAAGAAGAGAAGAAGAGAAGAAGAAGAAGAAGAAGAAGAAGAAGAAGAAGAAGAAGAAGAAGAAGAAGAAGAAGAAGAAGAAGAAGAAGAAGAAGAAGAAGAAGAAGAAGAAGAAGAGAAGAAGAAGAAGAAGAAGAAGAAGAAGAAGAAGAAGAGAAGAAGAAGAAGAAGAGAAGAAGAAGAAGAAGAGAGAAGAAGAAGAAGAAGAAGAGAAGAAGAAGAAGAGAAGAAGAAGAAGAAGAAGAAGAAGAAGAGAAGAAGAAGAAAAAGAAGAAGAAGAGAAGAAGAAGAAGACGAAGAAGAAGAAGAAGAAGAAGAAGAAGAGAAGAAGAAGAAGAAGAAGAAGAAGAAGAAGAGAAGAAGAAGAAGAAGAAGAAGAAGGGGAAGAAGAAGAAGAAGAAGAAGAAAAGAAGAAGAAGAAGAAGAAGAAGAAGAAGAAGAAGAAAAGAAGAAGAAGAGAAGAAGAAAAGAAGAAGAAGAATAAGAAGAAGAAGAAGAAGAAGGCTACCCACCCCTCTGTTCTATCAATAATTCTTCACACATTAGCTTCTATTGTTCAAGCTGTGGCAACAGTAGAAGATATCATTATATAGAAGAGATTACTATCTTTACCTATAGATTACATCCATATCTATAACGTATGTTAATCATCCAATTGATTTGAAATTCAGCATTTCGAAAATTATTAATTATGGAAATAATTTTGGTAAGAGATGTAATAATTATTAGTAAGAGATGGTGAGAGAGAGAGAGAGAGCGCACAGGAGCGAGTCAATTTATCAAGCAATATTCATCAATTGTTCTCACACTATTACACTACCCCCTTCTTTCAAGAAGAGGGTTACACTAGACTTGTGATTCCTCTGCCACATGAATCGCACCAGAACAGCTCCAAGTAGAGTGCTGGGGGTCACCAGAGCTGCTACCACCAGAGACCCCATTGTCTCAGTCTGCTGCTTCTGCTCTGCCAGATCTGCCAAAGCTTGTTGGAGATGATCAAGAGTGGTTTCTGCATCACCAGATGGACTTGGCCAGTAGTGGCCCTCCTCACGAGTCTGGATCAGGGCATCCCGGATGTATTGGGCAGATGGCTGAGCCTCTCCTGTCTCCAGCAGGAGCATAGGTGAGATTGGGATTTCCACCACTCGCTTCAACAACTCAGTTTGGCCACTGGATCTGGTGTTTGGGAACAGCTGGTAGGTGTTAGTGGACACAGTGCACCCTGAAGCTGCTCTTAGCTCTCCACTGCCCTGGATCAAGTACCAGGTGTCGGATGGTCGGTCAATGACGGCAATCTTGGGGCGGATGCTCTTGGCTGCCACAGCATCCCCCAGGAACATGGCACTTAGGCATGATGGTTCGTGCCTCCGGAAGACAGGTCTGGTGATGGGGCATATGGTCATGATGCCCTTGCGACACAGGGCCACCTCCTCCTCGGAAAGGACCGCATAATGCTCCCAGTCTTGGCTGATCAGGAGATAGTCAAGTTGCAACAAGTACTTCAGTGCTAGACCAGAACTACCGGACATAATGGGGACGGACAAACCCCGGAAAAGTTCAAACCGCCGGCCTCCAGTTGACAGAGGCAAGTCCACTAGTATTTTGATGAGACCACCAATGGCCAGCGCACCAACTTCGACCTGGTAAAATGCATACACACCAGATGGACCAGTCTCAGCAATGAAGTTAAGGTCTTGAGGTAACTCACTTTGCACTCGTTCCAGTAAGTTACTCAACTCGAGAGGAGAGATCAGGCTTACAGTAAATTTTCCCTGTGCAATATTCTTGATTGCTCAAAGGATATTTTTCAAATCAAAGAAGGCTTTCATGGCTACTAATTCTAAATCATGAACAATTGATGATGAGTTTACAAAATACTTGAAAGATTTTTCTAACATGATAGTTTTATTGAGTAGCCTTGTGGACCATTGGATGGCTTGAGCCATTTCCTGCTCTATCCTCATGGCCAGGTGATGAAGCTGTTCGGTGTTTTTCAGTGTTTGGCGACTCAGCTGACGAGTGATGGTTAGATGCTCTTGCCGAAGATGGATGATGTCGCCTGTCTGATGTTCAAGCAGCTGCAAGGTGTGTTGCACCTGTCGAACATCCTCATCCTCTGCAGTACCAAACAGCAGCTTCAGGACCTTCCCTCCCAGGTTGATAAGTCCCCTCTTAGCTCTCTTGTGGGGCAAGAAGTCATGGAGGGTATTGAGGACTTCACTTAACTCGTTTTGCAGACCCCATACTCGCCTCGTGGCATCTGAGTGCACATCAAAGATGGGATCCTGGAGGGAAAGTTTTACGAGTTGTTCCTGGGTGGCTTCTGTTCGGAGTCTCAGCTGATGCAGGCCTTCTCCAATCTCAGTGATGTTGATGGCCACCATGATCCTCCATTGGTTGCCGGTCAACAGGACATCGCCCTGAGGGATAAACCACACCCCCATCTGATGAGACTCCTCCCTGGCAGCCATACTACACCACAGGCCTGGAAAACATTGAGGGTGATATTACACATTGCTACTTTGTATTTTTTTTTGTTTTTTTTTCTAATCAATAACGTTCCAATTTTTCTCTTACTCTATCTCTCAACAATATTCTCTAACCTGTCTTAAAATGTTTAATGACCCACTTGCACCAATTTGCTTGCAGAGATACCCTACATCAGTCCAGGTGTCACTCCGCTTGTCTATGGAGGCCTAGGTCAGGGTCCTTGCTCGACTTCTCAAGGGGTAAGGGGAAACTCGAGTAGATGCTTGTCCCCTTCCTTTCGGTACATAGGCCATGTCCCCAACTAGCTGGTCGGGGGAGTCAGTGCTTGGCAGAAACAGATCCTCAAAAACATCCTCTTCTCCTTCTGCTTCTATGGCTTGTTCTTCTTCTCCTCCTTCTTTTTCTTCTTCTTCCTCTTCTTCTTCTTTTTCTTCTTCTTCTTTTTCTCCTTCTTCTTTCCCTTCTTCTTCTTCAACCAAGTGATAACTTGTCCCTGCTTCATCGTCATCTGGAGGTGAGCAGTATGTCTGCTCCTCTTGACCTTCTTCAATGAGATCATTCAAGGTCATTTCCTCCTCCTCCTCTGGATTTTGATCATTGTTCTCTTTTTCCCACTGGTCAGACTGGAGGCAGGGTTTCAAATGGTTTATGTGAACATTGACCTGTCGCCCATCAGCCAAAGTCAACATGTAATTGACTGGTGACATCTGTTGGCTTATCCGGTGAGGGCCCATCCAGGGTCGATGAAACTTGCTAGCATCTCCAGGTTTGATTGCTGGTTCAAACAGATAAACCATATCTCCAGCCTTGAACTCTCGGTGTTTCCTTCCTTTGTTGGCCACCTCTGCTCGCTTGGTTGCTGCCTCAGTTGACTTCTTGGCAGCATTTTGGAAAGCTATCTGCAGTCGGTGTTTGAGTGTCTTCATATGATCCCCCACAGAGTGTCTTTGCAGCTCTTCTGGAATGGGGATACTTCCGGGTAAGATCATATCTCATCCATGCAGGAGGTAGTAGGGGGAGTACCCGGTGGAGGAGTGAGCAACAGATTGGTAAGCCATCAGGGCATATGGGAGCCACCTGTCCCAGTCCTGTCCATCACGTTTTACAAAATGAGCCATTGACTCATTGAGGGTATGGTGTAGTCTTTCAACTCTGCCATTGCCTTCGGGATGGTAGGCTGTGGTTCTGATCTTCTGGATTCCCAGCAGATGGCAGGTCTCAGTGAATAGGGTTGACAAGAAATTTCCCCCTTGGTCGCTCATGAGTCTGGTTGGAACCCCATGTCATGAAATGATCTGTGTGACAAAGGCTGCTGCCACAGCTTCTGCAGTTTATTCGGGGAGAGGTACTGCCTCAGCATACCTTGTAAAATGGTTAATAAAGCTGAGATAATAGCGGTTTCCACTAGTGGTGACAGGCAATGGTCCCACTATATCCACTGACACCATCACCAAGGGATAAGTTGGTTCATATGCTGTTTCTAATGGTACCTTTAGGGATCTTGGCGTCTTTCTCATGGCACATTCATGGCATGTATTCACATGCCTCTGAACATCCTTGTGGAACTCTGGCCAAAAATAACATTTTTGAACTCGTAGCATTGTCCTTTCAACACCAGGGTGCCCAGCCCAAGGGGAATCATGACATAATTGCAGAACACTCTTTTGGAGAGTTGATGGAACAGCAATCTTCCATTGGGTGGAATCCGAATTTTGAGCTGTCCACCATATCACCCCTCACTCTTCAATTCCTTGACCCTCCTTCACCAACACTTTACACCAGGGATCATCTAGTTGCTCTCTCAATATTTCCGGTTCCTTCAGGCTAGGCAGAGTGATTCCCATGATGGCACGACTGAGTGCATCAGCATTAGTGTGCTTCCTTCCTGGTTTGTGAACAACATCATATTCAAACTCTTCCAACCGAAGGGCCCACCTGGTTAACCGAGATGATGGGTCTCGCAGGCTCAGCATCCAGCATAAAGCTGCATGGTCAGTCACAAGCGTAAATTTTCGGCCTAGCAGATAACATCGGAACTGGCGAGTAGCCCATACAACAGCTAGCAGCTCTCTTTTGGTTGTAGAGTAGTTGCCTATCCAATAGAAATCGAGGGGTGTGGCCTCCCCCCTCCACCCCCCCAGCCCCAGTCGGCCATTTTGGCCCCGCCCCCAGCCAATAGGAATCAAGGGGCGTGGCCACGCCCCCCTCCACCCCCCTGCCCTAGTCAGCCATTCCCCCTCCACCCCCCCAGCCCTAGTCAGCCATTTTGCTCCACCCCCCCAGCCCCAGTCGGCCATTTTGTCCCCGCCCCCAGCCAATAGGAAGCAAGGGGCGTGTTCAAAATGGCGTCGTGCCCCCACCACCCCAACCAATAGGAAGAGACCATTGTAGCAGGTGTCCATCTCCCCTACCCAGCATGGGTGTGTTCAAAATGGCGTCCCCCTTCCCTAATGCCCCCACCACCCCAACCAATAGGAAGTGTAGCAGGTGTCCATCTCCCCAACGGTTCCCCAGCGGCGGCGGCCATCTTTGTTGTAGCAGGTGTTAACTGACATCTGCTGCCCCAGTTAACACCTGCTTAATTTGCATATTAAAAATATCCCCACATTTAAAATCTTTAAAATCTTTAAACTCTCAAACTACACTACTACTAATCTATTTCCCAGTCATATTTTTTTCTTTTTTTTCCTGCATCACTTGGTCGCCTATCACTGAACATTCTTTTCAAAAACAACTCTTGCACCTGATCAGAATTCAAATTATGTTGTACAGCTTCACTCATGTCAAGATGTACCTCTTTTTTACATATTGTGCAATCAATAGTATGAAAAGTTGAACAACTGTTCATTTAAATATTTCTGAAAATCTTCACCTTTCATAATCATCTGCATAATGTCATCTTTTAGCTTTTGGTGAGAAGCTGAATTTTTTTCATCAAGTTTCTTTTGCACCTCAGCCAACATAATATTGAATGTTGATTCTAGATCAACTACTTTCAAATTATAATCTTGCCTGTTAATAAAGTTAAGTTTATTTTGTGCAATTAGATTGTCTTTTAATTCTTTCAATTTAGTTTCTAGCAAATCTGTATCAACATGTTTTAAACAATTGTTTTTACTTTGTTGTTCACATAATGTCTTCAATTCGTCTGATTTCTGATCAAACAACGATCTACTAACATACTTTAGCTCAATATCATCACTAATTGATTTAGACAATGTTTTCAATTGTGAATCGAAATACTGTTTTTGTTGTGCTATCTCCTTCAATATATCAGACATTGAATGCAATTTACTTTCAAACACTTTTTTAGTAATTAAATCAGACTGTAGTTTTTGGAATATACTAGTTGATATTGCAAGTAATTTGCTGTCTAAATATTTCCTATCTACTAAATCAGATGATTCAGATTGCAATTTAGTGAATATATTTGTTGATATTTCAAGCAATTTACTGTCCAAGTATTCTTTGTTAACTAGCGGTGATGATTGATCAGTCTGTAGTTTTTGTATTATACTAGTTGAAACTTCCTTTAATTTACTATCCAAGTATTCTCTGTTAACTAGCGACGGCGACCACAATGGATCAGACTGTAGTTTAGTGAATATATTTGATGATATTTCAAGCAATTTACTGTCCAAGTATTCTCTGTTAACTAGCGGTGACAATGGATCAGACTGAAGTTTATTGAATATATTTGATGATAATTCAAGTAGTTTACTGTCTAAATATTCTCTACTTGCTGCCACTAATGATGATGATGTTGCTTCTGCTGCTGCTGATTCACAACCACTGTTTAAAACTAATGGTGCTGTTGTATTAAACACATGATGTGTCCTACCAAATCGATCTATTGTACTACTCACTGCAGTGGCGGCGCTACTGCCCGACATCTCTATTCTTGTCAAGTGTTAAACACATACTAACGACTAAAAGCAGCAACATTGCCACCTAATATAATACCACTTTCTTTCAGTTCTTCAATAATAGAAGCTATTTCAACTGAATGTGATCTATTTCCCGCCTGCTGTGATGAAAGCAGAATATCTAATCTGTCTATCAGTTCATTTGGATTATCCCAGTAGACATACTGTCGACTAGTAGATTCATTTCTTATAAAACCCATACCACTAACAGCTGCCGCTGCCGCTGCATCATCAATCCTAGATCTTTTTCTTTTCCTACTACTACTCGATGGAAATAAAGATTGAATAATTTGTGATTTATAGCCTGTATTTCTCTTTACATAACCGCGTCTATCTAAATGAGCAGCGGTAAGCTGCAATATATTACGATATTTTCTTAAATCACGTTCTGTGTACAGTTTCTGGTCAGGCTGTTTTTTAAATAGAAGTTCACACAAACCAACTGTTAAACGATACTTATTATTATTGTCGATAATTAAATAACCATTGGCAATACTAATATCCTTTACACCCATATAGTATTCATTTACTTTACTATCATAACATATACCATAAGATATACAATTATTCATTTTTTCATTATGAAATTCACGTATATACTCATCAATAAAATCCACTGTTATTGTTGTTTTATTCAAAATATCACTTACATTAGATCTATTCAAACCCTCATCCACATCCATTTCCTTGCCCGTATCTTTCTCCTCCTCCTCCTCCTCCTCCTCCTCCTCCTCCTCCTCCTCCTCCTCCTCCTCCTCCTCCTCATCGTCCTCTGATTCTTCTTTAAGTCTGCTGCTACTAGTGTGTGCATGTTGTACAAGTGTATCTTTCAATTGTTTTAGTGGATTGATAATTGGTTCTAATGATTTTTGTCTAATCGAATCATTTTCCCTAATCATACTAGTTAATGATCTATGTTTATTAATAATTGACTTACGCAAACCTTTTATCCTGTCAATTACTTTACTAGTATGACGATGATCACGTTGCACTAGTCTTCGTCCTCGCCGGCGCCCTCCTCTTTGTTTTTTTCTTTTTAATTTAATTTTACGCATATTGCTAGTAGTAGAACGATAATTAGTTCTTTCACCTACACTGGCTCAACAACAAATGATGAGAATTGACACATGTCAATTGGTGCTGCTGCTATACACACTTGGATCAATATACTTACCAAGACAATTACGATATTTACCAGCATCTGGTTTACACTCAGTGAAAATTGAAATAAAACTATGATTTCCGCTTTGCCATACATGTGAACATAGATTTCTGAATGCAACAAATGTCATATCAGTTCCGACAAAATCCCTAAATATTAGTTTTAAATTGTGCATATCCATTTTAAAAATAATCAGCATATTTGCATTGTCTCTGATATGATGTTTTGAAATTGCGCCATAGCTTTGAATTAAGTACACACAATCTATGCTTTTGTGTCTGCCCATTGTGAAAAAATTACGTATTTGCGGCACACGTGTAACATTCAAATCGTCAAAAATTATCAGTGAATGAGTGTCGATATCATTCGGTTGCGGTATACATTCAATATTGTCAGATTTATAGTAGTTTACACACTTGAGTTTTGAAAAAACAACGTCCAATAGTTTATATTTTTCCTGATACAAAGACTTACTGAACAAGTATAGGTTTTTGAATTTTAATCCATTTTTATCGAATATTAAATTCAGCAGTACATTTGTCTTTCCACAATTTGATGCACCGCAAATTAGAATTCTAGCTGAACTTGGCAAAAACTCACCATGCTTTTTTCTATCTAGACAATTTTTGCCACCCACTTGTTTTGTATCTACAATTAGATTATCAAAGTTAACTATTGCTATTGACTCTTTTGCTGTCGTCATAATAATAACTCTTGCTGCGTGTGCGCGCTTGCTGTTTACACATGCGTGTCTACAGTTCAACTATGCTGTTAACATCGCTACATCCGATGTGTGTGTGTGTGTGTGTGTGTGTGGTGTGTGTGTGTGTGTGTGTGTGTGTGTGTGTGTGTGTGTGTGTATACTACAAGCGGTTTATGAATGAAGAAAACACGCACATACAATGTTCACAGTTTATTAAAAATACTAGATACATACAAATTTAGCAGCAGCAGCAGCTAAAACAAGCGTATCTTACAAAGTTGACAAAAAGTTGAAAATACATACATTAGTTGACAGCTGCATACATAAAAGGTGAAAATATACATACAAAGTTGACAGCTGCTGCAGTAAGGTAAGTGGCGACAAATCTAGTGATAATACATAGACAAAGTTGACAGTGTTAATATTATAAAAAATTGTAAATTATTACAAAGTGTGTGTCTTTCACATAATACAGTATAGCACCAGCGTCGCACGCATTAATTAAGATTAGCCATTGACATGCAATAATCTAAAATATAAATTAATATCTTTTCTTTCTTCTTATCATCATCATCATCATCAACATCGGCTACATTAAAGTCTATTGATTTAATTTGCGAGTAAAGTATGTTTAGTTGCATAGAAAATTGAGCACAAATACAAGTATCTACTACATCAAATACGCTGCTTGCATCTTTTAAATTTTTATATGAACATATACTTAAATGAAACCTACTATCATCATCATCATCATCATCATCAACAACAACATTGCTGAAAAATGTTTTTTTACATAAGCCAACTAGAAAGCATTTTTCAATATCAACACGTTTTACACACATCGCTTTAAGCGTACACAAAAGATCAATTAATCTTTTAATAATACTACACGCATCGTTACCATTCAGCAAATAGAACAACAGTGGCGCATCCATAGCCATTGACATTATGTTTATATCATATCTGAAACAATATGCAAATAAATTTAATGATTTTTGCGTGTTGCACGCAGATTCTTCTTCTTCTGTTTTACAGACGGAGTAATAATATCACTCTTATCTATCCAGCTAGTTTTATCAAAGCCTAACCATTTAACAAGATATTTATTGTTTGATTTTCGTATTATTCGTTCAACTAAATATGTATTTTGTTCGGACGGTGTTAAGTTTGTTTTCATCAATTGTTCACTATAAAATCTACCTTGTATGATTTCATTGTTAAGATCGCGAATTACATAGGTTGGCGGTTGTGTGGGAAAAACACCGTGAATTATAAACAGTTCTGGCGACCAATTTAATCTAAAACTTTTATCAAAAACCTGTCGAAACTTACTTATTCGCACTACGTCGCCTAATGCAAACTTTGGTCGATAAACTGTACGCGGCGGCGACTGTTTTGTCTTTTTCTTCAACTGTAACATGATCAAATGCTTTTCATGACGTCGTCTAACACTGGCCGGCGTCATGCCAATCGCTGAATGAATAGTGTTATTATATTGATAAACAATGTCCGGCAAAATGTTTAACCATTTTTGCGTACCGTTAGCAGTTAGTCGTTCATACAAACGTGATTTCAGTGTTCGGTTCAATCTTTCAACAAAAGCTGCCTTAATTTCAGAAAATACACTGTAATGATTAATGTTCAACCTATCGAATAGTTGTTTAACATCCTTATTGTAAAATTCGCGACCTAAATCGCTTTGCACATTTTTTATACCCTTATTTAATACTAATATTCGCGCTAATTTTCGTTCAACTTCTTTTCCCGTTTTAGTTTTTAATGGTTCAGCAAAAGCATAACGTGAAAAACAATTAATTGCAATCAAAACATAACGATAGCCGTTGTTTGCTCTAGCAAATTCTGGCAATTCAATTAAATCAATTTGAATGAGGTCTTTTATTCCTTTTAATATATATTTACGTCTGTTGAATTTTCTTCGCGCTGGACGGTGCAATTCCTGAGCAATTTTCTGTTGCAAATCTGACATATTTGCGGTTTCGATCTCCCCCCTACACGAATGTGCGCGTGTGATTGTTTTTGCTAGAGTTCAGTCACACCTGCAGCACTACTGCTCCAGACAGCGATCTTTCTTCTTCTTCTTCTTCTTCTTCTTCTTCTTTAGACGGATGTTGTTTCTGCCGCCTTCTTCTTCTTCGTGTTCGACACTGAGCTGAGCGACGCTTGTTGAACTGGTTTCATTAATAGCTTCTTGCTCCTCGCTCTCTCTCTCTCTCTTTCACTCTCACTGCTGCGATCAATCTGACGTAACAGCAGTCCCGCCGCTAGCCGCGTTGCTGCTATCAATATCTTCTCTTCTTCTCTCTTCTATTAAATAATGACCCCACGCTTTCGTATCTATACCGTTTGATTCAATGTATCTTTTTGTGTCAAATGGTGATAATGCAACTTTGGCACACAATATTTGATAAATATCATGCGAATAACTGCGTAATTGTGAAAAGCATTCACGTTGAACTAATCTATCTGTCAGGCATTTCATGTACATGTCATATCTTAGTTTATTGTTTATAATTGTTCTTGCTACGCCTTTAGCTGCGTGCTTGCTAAACTTTTCATAAGAACTAACCTTAATACTACTACTACTATACTACTACTACTACTATTACTACTACTACTACTACTACTGTCACTACTGTCACTACTGCACTACTGCTTAGTACATATTCAAAACTGTAAAGTTTTGCACGAAGTCCACAAAAAGCCGTAATAATGCCAGATTTTAATTCATCTTTAAATGTGCCAGGCACACCATGGTTCAATTGACTATAACAACAATGTGTGACAGGATAAGCACTTGTGTCAAAATGTTGAAGATTTTGTTTGATAACTGCATAGATATCGTCCGATTTGATATGGTATAGCAACGAGTCTGTATCGCTCATGCACAATTTAACACAGCTTGGATCGAACATTTTCAAGAAAATGTTGTAGTGGAAATTGAACATTGTAAATTTACTCAAATCAAGAATTGAAAAACCAGCATAAATTGGACGATCTAATTTTATTTCTGTTTTACACATTTGTACAGCGACAATGTCTTTGTCAAACACAATCCATCGTTTACAGCTTGGTTTTGCAATCAAACTTTCCAATTTTTTCTGACAAGTGATTAGCTTAAAATCTATTCTTTTCCTATTATTCTCCATCAACTTTCCGAACAGACTATTTGAAAGAAATTTAAAGAGGGTACGTTCAAATGAATTTTTTGCTTCCTTTCTCAGTTGCGCATTCAAATCAATAAACGGTTTAAGCCAGTACGACTGATGAAAAGCGATTACTCTATGTACAGCAGTCAATTTCATGCCCAAGCTTAAATAAAGTTTCAAATTTCTATAGTGGAGTACATATCGTTTACGATTATAAAGGGTGGCTAAAAGACGTGATGACGCGGTGGCGGCGGCGGAGGCGCTTGTGTCGGGAGACGGGCGGCGCGCGGCCGCTTCTCTGCGCAGAGCAACAGTGTTGTCTGTTTGATATGGAGAGAACAGGTTGTAAGGCGGCTGATCTTTTAATGGTGCCAGGGGGAAGCTGTTATGTAATTGGTGTAAATTAACTGGATAGGACAGGTCTGCTTCAATTATATAGCCAGTCTCGGCTTCATCGTGTATGCTTGTAAAATCGCCTAAAGCCATAATTTCATTTTGTGATAAAAATCTGAAATTTGATTCAGGTAGCTTGTAGGCAATCATTGTATGTGCGTATAAGCTTGTACAATCAAGATAGAGCAAAAAACTATTTTCAATAGCTGGGTTATAATTTACGCCCATATATTTATTGTTTGCGACTGCATGACGGTGGGGAATAACTGACAGACCACCGCGTAAACCAGATTCTATGAGCAAGTTCATATCAGCATTGCTAATTAATTCTAAACGTACTTTAGTCAAATATAACATTGCATTCAACGAAAAATGCGGTAACGATACAAAGTGTGATACATCCAGTTTGTAAATTGTAAAAAATACAGTCCTAAAATTTTGAAAAATATCTGCCAGCAGTAAGCAATCTGACAAAAGGTAGAGATCATGATATTCACCCAATGAGTTTATGTTAAATTCGCGCCAAACTTTCTGCGCATGCTCATAATCGTCTACTTGCAATGCTGTATTATTAAGTGTACTGTAAAATGAGTCAATTGCCGGCAATTGCTGTTCTTCAAATTTTTCAGCATCTGTTATGTACTGATACGGGTACACGCCTTTACGTAGTAAAAGTTTTTGTTGATTTTTATCGTTGAATATTTTACACATTACTTTGAAATTAGTATCAATGTTTTCTGTATCACTTGCAAGATTGGCAACAAGTGACTGTAGACTTGAGCTTAAGAATTGAAAGCTGTCAAGGAAACGTACAACACGATCTATTGTAATTGTGAGGAATTTTTCCAATGAGTTTGCAATACAATCAATTTTCTCCTTTCGTCCTGCTAATGCCTTAACAATGAAATGACTATCATATCCGCGAAAATTATGAAAAAAACAGTTTAATAGTTTTGGTGCTTTTGCATTTAAATTACATGACTTGTGCGTTGCACCGAGATAATGGCCTGTTGTATGAGAATGGTGCCTAATACGAATTTCGTTGGCTTTAAATTCATCGTTGCACAAGAAACATACTGTACTATTGTTAAAAGCTAATAATTGTTCTTCATTTAATTCAATCATGGGCACTTCTTGTTGCATATCAATGGAACAGTTTCGACCTATGGCAATGATCTCATCAAGAAATTGTTCAATAATTTTCTCGCCAACACTTGTAGCTCTATAAACGCGTGGGCCGTAGAATATTTCACCTGATTCGTCTAAAATAATAAACGCATAGCCGCAAGCAACATGTTTTTGTGTTTTCCTTGTAAAGCTATTTCCTATATCAGTTCCGAGCAAATCATCAACATTTTCATCATCGTCATCGAGCTCCTCCTCACCGTTATTTGTTGGTACAATAAAACTTTCAAAATCGGCAAATGCAATGTACTTATTTTTTAGTGTGTACGAAAAATTTTTAAACTTTAACATTTCACCCTGTTTAGGTAGTACTGTTCTTTGTATTGCAAATGTTGAACACAAATCCATATGTTTTTCTAGATTGGTTTTTCCATCGCAATTTGCATGCCGGTTAGTTGTAAATTTGTTAAAACAATATGGACAAATGAACACTTGACCATTATGCAAAGACAAGTGATGACTCAGTAGCCGTGACAATCCGTTATACCCTTGACGCGTGTTTATCAGAACATAATGCCATTTTTTCGGCGTTGTATCATTTGACAATAGTAGAAGATTGATTTTATGTTCGCGTTGTCTATAAATTGAACAACGGTACGGGAAAAACTTTTTTTTAGCAGCATCATAAGCAATCACTGTTATAGAAATGTTTAAATTTTGCACTTCAAATTTTTTAATGTCATGCACTGTAGTAGGAAACTTAATACCGGTCAAATTTAGATTATTTTCAAATTGCATCAGATAGTCAACATTCATATTTCTACGTCTGTAATGAAAATAGCTAAGTACACTCCATACAAAACATTTACTATCATTTGTGTTTTTTACATTTATAACGGCTCTTTTTGCTTTTATAAAAGCAGGTGTTTCAATGTATGTACTATTTCCGCCAGCTAAAGGATTGTAACGAGTAATATTCAAATCAAATGAAATGATGCTAACTACAGTCCAACCACTGCCGTACCTAATAAATTTATCAAGCGTTGATTCAATTTTCTCTACACCACTAATAAATTGGTCTTGCAAAATATCTAATTGTTCATCAACATTAATTAACAATGACGTATAACTGTAAAACGATGCGTTTGTCATAGTTTCAACGATTTCTTCTTGTTGCGATTGATCGCTGCTGCCGCTATCAACATTTACTTTTTTCAATTGAACAGTTGTAACAAAATACCATTTAATATTTTTGTCAAAATTATCACTTTCTTCAACAATTAATTCAATTACTTTTGGCTTTAAAATTTGCAATAATGTTTGAACAACATCGATGAATAATTTTCTAAAAACAAATCTGTAGCGAACTGCACACGAATTTATGCTAGTACTTCGTTCAATAGTATAATCCATAGTTTTTTGATTTTGCTAGTAGTAGTAATAGTATTAGTAATAATAGGTTTTTGCCGTCTTACCGCTGTGAAGAGCTTGTTTGCTGCGGGTCAATGTTTTCAACTTCGTTGTCGATTTTAGTAGCGTTCACGATCCTCGGCTGCGATGAGTTCGTCACATCTAGCAGAATCAGTGACGATGATGATGCTTCCGCTTGCTGACCACTATTGCGACTGGACAATGATGAGTCCGCGCTCACACCGGCCACATCAATTTGCCGGCCTCTGCCCTGAGCGATGACGCGTCGTTGATCGGCAAAATAAATGCCGCGGCCCCGTCCGCCACGTTTTGGCGTATCGCACGCTGTGGAAAAGTGCACACGTTTTGGCGGCGGCGATTCGCTGCTGTCAACCACGCACCATTCCTCACTTGCCATTTCCACCTCCACCTCCTTGTCGTGCGCTATCGACTCAACCAGGCTGAAAAACAAACATATAGAATGAAATAATTGTATAGAATAAAATGGCAAACGCACAATGATCATAAATCAGATAGTATATTTTTCCAGTTTACTTCAAGCACAATTATTATTATTACCTCCTCAGTCGGCGTTTGCAGTTGTTAGACAATTGTTTTCAAAATTTATTTGCAAACGCACGAATGATCATAAATCAGATAGTATATTTTTCCAGTTTACTTCAAGCACAATTATTATTACCTCCTCAGCCGGCGTTTGCAGTTGTTAGACAATTGTTTTCAAAATTTATTTGCAAACGCACGAATGATCATAAATCAGATAGTATATTTTTCCAGTTTACTTCAAGCACAATTATTATTACCTCCTCCTCCTCAGTCGGCGTTTGCAGTTGTTAGACAATTGTTTTCAAAATTAAAGTAGTCAAATTGTTTACTGCCGCTTTTTCAGTTTGATTGTTAGAGTATAACATTTTAATCATATTTGTTTTTCAATCAGTCGATGAAAACACTCGCAAAACTTGTTGCTAATTTTTTACAGTTTGTAATTAATTTAAAAATTTATTATACTTACGTGTTGTTTGTTGGTGTGACTGCTGCTTCTTCGCTTGTTGTCGCAGCCGCTGCTTTATCGGATTGTTGCTTGTCCATTTGCACTGTGCATGAAACGTCACACTATAATCGAATGCAAGCAATATCATGTCGCTCGATGCTTTTATAATTTTGCGCCGCTCGGTACCATCAACTGTCAGTTTGTTATCACGCAGAACATGTGGGGGTTGCAATAATTATATAAGTATGCATGTGCACTGCACAATGAATAAATTAATATCTTTCACTCGGCTAGCAGATGTTAGGTCCGTTACAGAGTCATGCAAGGTGCACACATTTTGGCCGTTCCTTAAGAAATTTGCAAACGTTTCCTTATCAGTGTTCCGCACATCTGTACTAAATTTCGCATACAACATATGCACAAAACAGATATACTTTCTTTCAACTTCTTACCATCTATATTCATCAAGTTGATAATATATAATGACGAAAAACTGCGTCCTTCTGTTAGTATCAGTTTGAAACTCCAACAACACTACAACGATGTCATCAGATCAATCCTCGCCTATGGCAGCGCCAAACAACAGCGGAACCAATGTAAGTTTATTTTCCATTTACTCAACTAGCAAACTCACTTGAAATACATTCTTCTAATCCAACAGTAGTTTTCTGTTTGTTGTCAGTTTTCTTCTCATACAAACTAATGTTATCAGTCTTTTGAATACTTCTAATGTGCTCCTAAAACTGATTAGCTCACTCTTTATTGTCTTTGTTGTTCTTCACACTTAACTGCCTTCACTGTCAGTTTTTTCAACTGAATACTTCTAAATAATGTTCTTCTAATGTACCCTAAAACTGATTAGCCCACTCTTTATTGTTCTTCACACTTAACTGCTAATTAAAACTGGAATACTTATCACACACACTGCTAATAGGTTATGTCTTTATCTTTTTCTTCTTCTTCTTCTTCTTCTTCTTCTTCTCTTCTTCTTCTTCTTCTTCTTCTTCTGCTTCACGACTTTTTTTAACAAAATCACAATTTGGCGATGATTGTATGTGTAAATCCCTCAATTGGTATTTATTGATCGATGTGTCTGCCCACATACGACAACCACTGCAAATAAGACCAAATCCATTCGAATTTGAAAAATCAATACCGTAATAAAATCCCTCACTTGCTAACTGTTTGAAATTTTTCGGCAAACATTCCATTTTCATAAATGAATTTTCACGTTCGTATTGTTCATTGTAGTCTGGGTTTTTCTGAAAAGTTGACGTTGTACGAATATTACCAACAAGATAATTGTTTATGAAGCCGCACTTTGGCGACCATTTTTTATGTTCAAAAATAGCATAATCACTCACTTCCCAATTTTCCAAAACTACATTGCAAAAAACACATTTTGTTCTATCGAAAACTTTTAAAAAGTAGAAGCCGGCCTCTGCTAAATGATTCGGTTTTGGATATTGATGCGGCCAAATAGTTTTATTACCTTTAAAAAATGAGTCAAGCCTATCGATTTCTTCAAAGTAATTTACCGCTTTCTTCTCATCACTATCGTCACTGTTGATGATGTCACTGTTGTTGTTGGAACAATGAATGCAACGCTTTCTTGCTCGCGGCAACATTTTCAATCACCAACTGAAAACAAAAAAAAAAAAAAACTATATATTTTTGCTTGATTTACAGGACATTTACACTAACGAGTTGTGGTCCGAGGACGGGGCAATGGCTATGCTGGAGGCTGAACTATTGCGAAGCGACGCCGCACCTGCCGACCTGTTTGACGAAGATGATTCATTATTGGAACTGTTGACCAGAGCTGAAAGACAACTCAAGCAGCAAAACCTCTGGCAACCACTTCATCAAACGGGTCAGCAACAGGTTTCCAGCGCCGATCAGCCTCCCCCTTCATCGCCGCATTGCCAGCAGACGCTAAGTTCAGGTGCTCTCTTATCTCTGAATGAAATAGTTTGTTCGTTCTTGCGCCGTGCCTCTTGTTTAATATAAAATATTTTCCGTTTTTCTGAGCTGCTCAATTGAGGATTAATTAAATTTTCCTTTCAATTTCGAGTTCTTATTCAAGTGAATAATGAGTGTCTGTGAAATTTGCAGTCTTTCAGTCAATCGACAGGCGAAGGACAAGTTGGTTTGTTCTGTTTGTAAATCCATGTTCCATGGACAGTGTATTGGTGGAAAAAAAATGACTGATGCGGAATTAGAGCTTCTAGTGTCGAATTCCTGGTCGTGCAAAAAATGTGAGGCTAAGTTACGTAGTCAAAGAAATGATAATACAGTTGCAACGCCGGTGAAATCGTCTTTAGCTAACGTTTGTACGCTGTCCGACGTATCAGCGGATTGCTTCAAGACAACTATGTTGGACCTGGAAAAAAAATTTAGTGAAGGTCAGGTAAGATTGGAACATTCGCTTGAAGCTTGTTTGACCAAACTCAACGCTAATTCTGACACCTTGATTAGGCTGGAAGATATAATTAAGACCCAGCAGGATATAATATTGAATTTACAAACTGAAAACACAAAACTAAAAAGTTGTGTAGAGGTGCTAAACGATAAAGTGGATTCGCTCGAACAGTACGGCCGTAGAAATATGATCGAGATACACGGGATTCCTACTGTGCATGGAGAAAAAACCAATGAGGTTGTGCTGGCTACGTGTAAAGCAGTCGGTGTTGACCTGGGTCCGGAGGCGATAGACAGCTGCCACCGCCTGCCCAAGGGGGCAAACCAACACTCTCCCGGGATCATCGTGAAATTCGTACGACGCGATGACGCGCACAAGGTACTTGATAAGAAGAAACAGGTGAGGAGACTTTCCACTCGCGACGTCGGATTTCAAACCGAGGAGCGACCAGTGTTCATCAACTTGTCACTCACTATGGTACGTAGAAAGATTCTGTCACAACTGAAGAAACTTCAAAAGGAGAAGGGATTCAAATACGTGTGGGTGGATAGAGCGGGCAACATTAAAGTAAGACCAGTGGATAAGGGGAAAGTGTCAATGATTAACAGTGACAGGGATCTGGAAGCTTTTATTGCTGCTATGGATTAAATTTACAATAATTAAACCGAATATTTCAAAGTGACATTATCATTTGTTGGAAGAAATTAATTAGCCCCATATAAAATAGTAGACTATGAAATAGACCCAACACATCTAGTCTGGTTTGTTGAATAGATTCTCTTGGTGACCGTTGTGCACACTTTTGTCTTGGTAAAGCTTACACAATTTATATAGATATGCATATGGAATATTTTTATTACATATTATATAACATGTTCATATACTTATGCATGAATCTCTATGAAGAAACATAATGATATTGAAATTGAGGATCAGGGAATTTAGCAATATCGGGCAGTGGGAATAAATTACTCTGATAAGCGGGCCATTGACTGTTATCTATTGTGACTGCTACAATATAAAATGGCTTTTAGTTGAACAAACGTTTTCACAGTACAGTTCAGAGTTAACTTGTACCCTGTAAATACAAAAACAGCTTATCAATGAATTCTTCTTTTGCGTTCATTATCTTTTGTTGTTATCTTTCTTCTCTCGCTCAGTGAAGTGAAGAATAACAATGATATAGCCTACCCCTACTCTAGTACCTATCCTACCGGGTAGACTACCTGGTGTAATTCCATTATGATGAGATTCCATTTTATTCGAACTCAGTTATCACAAAGTCGGAAACAAGAATGTATGATGACAATAAAATGATAAAAGCCCGAATAGCAATCTGATATTGTCGTTGACTTTTCCTGACAATATTGTTATAACCTAGGTACCTGGCCTTATCAACAGAGTGATTCAGCGCAGTGAATGCATACAGTGTAACGGTTTCATTACCATGATTTTCTGTTTGGTGTTCATCTTTCTCTTTCGCCTTAAATGGATTGTTGGTGGCTATTCTAACAGTTTATTCAATTTATTATGTTTGACTGATACGATTAAGATCAGTATCAGCTGATTTTATTCCAAACTGTATTAGATCCGGTTTCATTTCTTTGTTATTTGTTTTAGCGATAAGACTCCTACTTTTGTTATAAAATCATTTTTTCACTTAGGAATTCATCTTATTTTTCAGTTTTTATTTTAAATTGGGTTTTCTGGATCTTTCTTATGTGACGGAAAGTCTTTTTCCTTACATTATTTCTTGTACAAAAGAGGCGCGGCGTGAAGTCGCAAGTTTGGTAAATAACTTTACCCTCTTTTTTTAACAAAATTTTCTTTATCTTTGTTCTTAACTCTATTTTTTCATTTTCTTTTTTTCTCTCTATAGTTTATACCATTATACATTTGACAGAATATTATTATACTCTTACAGATTACTTCTATGTCAGTTCTTGAATGTGATGACGATCTTATAGGCTATCATGATACAAGTGAGATAGATGATTTATTCTCATATGAACCACAAAACTTAAGCAATAAAAACCTATTGAATTTCTTTCATACTAATATAAGAAGCCTGAATAAAAACTTTGAAGAATTGGTTCATTATTTGGCTAATATAAACTTTAAATTTCATATTATTGCCTTGTCAGAAACGTGGATTACAGATGATGCTCATTTTACTTACAGTCTTGAAGGATATAATGTTGTACAAAAGAAAAGTAAGCACTCAAAGTGTGATGGAATATGTTTATTTGTTGATAAAAATTTTCACTTTAATATGATCGATTTGGATATTGAAGAATCAAATTCCATTGGTATGGCGTGTTCAATTGATAACATCAAATATACAATAATATTAATTTATCGCTCTCCAGCTACCAACATTAATAATTTTGTAACAAGTCTAGACGCTTGTTTAAACAGAATAAACCACTAAAAAAATGGATAACACCCAGTCTAGTCAATGCAATCCGAGAAAGAGACAAGCTTCACAGGAAACTCTCACGACAACCGAACAATATTGAATTACAAACCCGATATAAGAACTACAGAAATACTTTAAATAATTTAATAAAAAAATCAAAAATAGATTATTTCAATGAGAAGTTTGATGAACATAAGAATAATGCAAAGAAAACTTGGGAATACATTAACGAACTGCTTGAAACGAAGAAAAACACCAAAGATATTAGCCTTGATGCAAATATACTTAACGATTATTTTGCTAATGTAGGTGTATCATTTGCCAAAAAAATAGCAGTAAATGTTGATAATATCCCAGTTCCACACTCGCTATCTAATTCATGTCGGCACAGTATGTTTCTCAACCCCACAAACTCAAATGAAATATTGACAATTATAAATCAGTTAAAAAACAAATCTACACCTGGACCCGATAACCTTACAGGACCTTTCATAAAAAAAATTGCTCAATACATAACTGAACCCTTAAAACATATATTCAACAAATGTTTAAATAAAGGATATTTCCCCAAAAAATTCAGAGAAGCCAGAATTATACCAATACCTAAAACCGGAGATTTAAAAAAGCCAGAAAATTATAGACCTATAAGCTTAATAAGTAACCTTTCTAAAATATTGGAAAAAATACTAAAAAACAGAATTATGAGTTTTTTGGAAAAAGAAAATATAATAGATAAAAAGCAATTTGGCTTCCAAAAAAACAAGTCTACCAAAGATGCAGTCATCCACTTGAATAAAATAATTTTTGACAACTTCAATAGCAATAGAAAAACTCTTGCAGTATTCATGGATCTATCAAAGGCTTTTGATACTATACCTCACAATATACTATTAAACAAATTAGATAGGACTGGAATTAGAGGCGTAGCAAATGATTTATTTGCCTCATACTTAACTGAACGTAAACAATACCTACATCTACATGGTCAAACTGATATTAAATATTCATCAGGTTTCGGCTTGCCTCAAGGTTCGGTGTTATCACCAATTCTGTTTCTGTTGTATGTGAATGACCTACTCAAAATAAACCTACAAGATTGCACTACTCTGTCTTTTGCAGATGATACTGTTTTGATCTTCAGTTGCAAAAGCTGGGAAGAAACCTTCAATATAGCAAATAGAAACCTAATTACAGTTAAAAAATGGCTACAAGACCATATATTGACTTTAAATGCTGATAAAACTAAGTACATCACTTTTTCTCCCAATATAACTGGACAACCAGCAACTGATTTAAGTCTCACAATAGAAACAGCAAATAATCGCAATGAAAACACTACAGATAATACAGAAGTTCATAATAAAACATTAGAAAGGGTGCAAACAATTAAATATCTTGGTATACTATTAGATCAAAATATTAAATGGAACAAGCACATTGATTATTTATGCTCAAAGCTGAAATACCTAATTTACATTTTTTACAAAATAAATAAAATAAAAAACATAGACATAATACGAAATATTTACTTTGCATATGCTCAATCACTTTTTCAATACATTATTGAAGTATGGGGTGGTGCATATGACACGCATTTAAAAAAGTTATTTATCCTACAAAAACATATTATAAGAGCAGCATTAGGAAGGCCACGACTCTATCCTAGTAGGGAAATATTTATTGAATTCAAGGTTCCGACAATAAGACAGAATTATATGAAAAACGTTATACTCCATATCAATAAAAATAAAACTAATTTTGCTACACACATTTCACCCCATAATACGCGTCCTAACAAGAGATTTAACACAGAACTCATCAAGCTAACCATATGCAGGCATCAATTTCAATATTATTGTAACTACATTATAAACAAAATTCCAAATGACTTTATAGATGAAAAAATCACACGCGATTCAATTAAAAATATAGAATATTGGATTGACCAAAATGTATTCTTTAAACTAGTGGTATAGAGTATAATGTTGTATACAAATAATTGTTCCTAAAAACAGTGAGCGATGGGCATGTATATTCTTGAACCAGGCTTGTAAATTGTCCCAAGTCACATTACAGGAACTTCTTTTTATTGTATCAGTTCATTTGTTTTTCTTTGAGAAAGTTACACTGTCATGATGGCCTCTAGATGTCACAGTGATTAATTAGATTAAAATTTTCATCATAATATAGTATGTATAGTATTCTCAAGTATTTTTTTCTGTGAGCCTGTGCGTTTTTTTTTGTATAATAGGTATAGCTTCATTAGCATTATTAATTTTTTTTTGTAATCTCTTCGTTAGCATTATCAATTGTATATTAATTCATATACTGACCTGAATTGATACAGAATAAATAAACTGCAACTCACTGCCAACACACAAGGAATCTTATGTTGGCAGTGCCAAGTATTACAGTGATGTTATTGATGCACTTAAGTTACAATCAATGTTATTTATATTGTATTGTAAAAATATGTATTTGTAATTTTTGGCAATAAATTCAATTCAATTCAATTCAATTCAGTATGATATTACTCTTATACTATACTCTGAGTACTTGTACATTGCACAATATTAGAGTTGAAAATGTGTTAAATTTTTCATCATTAAACCAAACTGTAAAAGACAGCAGCAGCAGTACTGCCAATTTAAGCGTAAAAGCTTATAATAAAGCACATATATTATCTTATATAAAACTATGTGTTCAATCTCAAATGAATTATAAAACATCGAAATTATTTGATGATGGACTAGACAAATGGTATGCTTATATGAATGATCAACGTAATGTTATTTGTAATTTTTTTAACAATTATACAGCATTGAACAGTTGTATAAACATAAACCCATCGTCTGGTGATAGTATTTCGAATTTTCTACTAATAACAACATTACAACTTTGTAATATTTTTGATAGTGAGCCGGAGCCGACAGCAGGTCTTAAGGGGATTAACTAATTTCTATTTAGTCAGGTTTCAACATTGCTATTGAAAGGATGGTAGCAAAAAAGACTTGTCGTCGTCGACAAGTGCGACGTAAAATTGGTACTGGTATTTTATCGAAACTTAGCGGATTTGCATCAACCGCCCTTAATAAAATTGTCGATACATTACCCCTAGAGTTGCATATCCCCTCCTACCGCTTTTGCGGACCCGGCACCAAATTAGATAAAAGATTAAGGAGGGGGGATAAAGGAATAAATAGTCTGGATGAAGCATGTAAAGAGCATGATATAGCGTACGCGAAGAATAGTGATAATTCGTCGCGAAATGTGGCCGATCGTCGTTTGGCTGATAAAGCATGGTCTGTTTTTAAAAATCCAAACACAGGTTTAACTGAAAAAGCAGCCGCATACTTAGTTACAAATTTGATCAAAGCTAAAGCTGCCTTTGGCGGGGGTAGAGTACAATGGAGGCGGCGGCGGAATAATAGAAGAGAAGGTTGGAAAAATAATTCATCACTACAAGAACAAAGAAGTGCACATTTACGACAAAAAGCAATTAAACATTTAAGTAAGCACATAGCTGGTCAAGGTTTTTATTTAAGACCATATGCACCCTTGTATAAAGGCGGTAGAATCATTGAAACACCTTCACAAAGAAGAAGGACAACAAAGAAGAAGAGGAGGAGGAGAGCGCCAAAGAAAGTGAGAAAATGAAGATTAATATACAAGGACCACTGTCAAATTATGATCTACAAGATTAGGCTGATATTTTAGATATTAAATTGCGTGGTATTTATATGATTGATACATTGCCAAAAAGAATTAATTTAAATGAAAAATCGATCATAAATTTAGACTCGATCATGAACAGTGGTACACACTGGGTGGCATACAAAAAACATGCGCAAAAAGTATATTATTTCGATCCAATTGGTAATTTACAGCCGCCCATACAATTGATAAACTATTTCAAACAACAACCAAATGTTGAAATTTATTTCAATTATGATCAATTACAAACACTAAATAGTAATGTATGCGGTCATTTTTGTCTTTTATTTCTTGCAGATGCGTTATAGCAGACAGTTCACTTGTAGATGTGTATGAAAGAAGGTGGTGGTAAAACTTTAGCAATGGTTGTAATAACATTATCATCTAAAGACCGTAGCAGCAGCAGCAGTTGTTTAATTGAAGTACTTCCCACTGTACTAGAGCTAGACGCACGCTATCAATATGAAATTGGTTTGATTAATTTATGGACATACAATAGTGTACCGAATATAATTAAAAATGTCAACTCATCTTTTAAGTATGGTGATAGCTTGATTGATTTGGATACAGGCTCCTACGAAATTGATCGTATAATAAATGAAATAAAGAGAAAATTGAACGTTGATAGTTCAAATCTAATTATACAAGGAAATAATACGACAATGCTATGTGAATTGAAAGCGGATAAAGATGTTGATTTAACAATGAACACATCACTAGCCGATATACTCGGTTTTGATAGAGAAATTCTTGCAGCAAATAAATGGCATTATTCTAAACGTTTAGTATCCATTACAAATATAACATCATTCCAGGTTACTTGTAATATTGCATGCGGCAGTTATCGAAATGGGCAAGAGGTTCATACAATTTTCGAATTCCTACCAAAGGTTGCACCTGGTTTTCTAATAAATGAATCACCATCGCCAATTATTTACTTTCCATTAAACACGCACAGAATTCAATCTATTGTAATTCAAGTAGTTGATCAGAATGGTAAACTAGTTGATTTCCGCGGAGATAGTATAAAAATAAGAGTACACATTAGAAAGAAGGAATAGAGAGAGAGAGGCGGTGATGGATCGTGTTAGAATGATGTGAGCATTAGTCACGCAAACAACACAAGCGAGAGAGCAAGAAGCGCTACAGAATGGGTTTTGTTGTGTATAACAACCTAGGCGCGAGGAGGGTGTGGAGTGGTGGTGGCGGTAGGACTGCTTTTAGCATGCAGCAACCGGTTAGTACTTATCAGTCCGTGAAACTGATAACACATAATCGAGCAAGGTTTTTAGAAAAGCTTGGTTTTAAAGTGAATTGGAAATATGTCGTCAAAACACGCGGCAGCCGCAATTAGTGACATACTAAATGTTGAACAAGACATACACTATTATTCAGATATAACAAAATTTGATTATCATACGCATGCGCCATATGGTAATTTGAAATTTAATAACAATGATGAAATACGTTTGTCGAAATCGTCTCATGACCTTATTTCATTAGTTGCAAAATCTTTTCTTATTGTTGAGGGGAAAATTACATGTACAAAAGCGCCGGCAAAAGACAAACCTGATGATCCGCCGGTCGAGGCTGCATATACGCTCAGTTCAAATGCAGTAGCACATATGTTTGATGAGATACGATTTGAGTTGGCAGGTACAGTCGTTGCAAAGAGTCGACTAGTAGGCATTACTTCTACTATTAAATCATATTTAGTGAAACAACTAAACGATAAAAATACATATGATTTAGCAGGTTTCACTGATAGTGCATCAACACTAACTAATAATACTTTTGCTTATTGCGTACCGTTAAAATTACTTCTGCCATTTTTCGAAGATTTTCAACATGTAATTTTGAATATGAGACAAGAGCTTGTGCTTTTGAGATCCGCAACAGATATTAATTGTATTCAGTCGCCGCAAGCAACATCAATGTCATTGGAAATAACAAAATTGCTTTGGAAAGTGCCCTATATTCATGTAGATGATCATTTAAGATTGAAATTTCTGAAAATTGTTGATCAGGATAGGCCATTGAAAATTGCATTCAGAAAATGGGATATCCACGAATATCCTCAGCTGCCGAACAGTGTTAGCACGATTTGGACTATAAAGACGGCTTCAAAAGCTGATACACCGCGATTTGTAATATTAGCATTTCAGACAAACAGGAAAAATGTAATGGGAAAGTCAATGTCGAAATTTGATATGTGCAAATTGCACGATGTTAAACTTTTCCTGAATAGTGAATATCTGCCGTATGATCGTATAAATGGAAACAAACAACTTTTGTACAAAATGTTTATTGAATTTGCGCCCAGCTATTATAATTTAGGACTTCATACTGATTATGGTACAGTTGTAGATTATAAAACTTTTACTGATTGCTGTCCAATAATTGTACTAGATTGTTCACATCAAGCTGATCATTTAACATCGTCAACAGACATTCGATTGGAAATGGAGTTTACAGAAAATGTGCCAAATTTAACGACTGCATATTGTATTTTGATAAGTGACACATTAGTAGAATACAAACCATTGAGCGCATTAGTTCGTGAAGTACAGTAATTTGACGCAAGAGCGAGCTATGCATGACAAAGAAGGAGGAGGGGGCTATATAAAAGTGCGTGTATGAACAATACAGTGTTCAGTTGTAATGTGTTCTAATAGCTTGAATAATAACATAGATATTCCTCAGTCGTCGTCGTCGTCGTTGTCATCATTATCATCATCATTGTCATCATTGACAAAAGCAAAATTTGATGCATTTGTACATAGAATGTGTGCATGCACCGACGGACAACAGAAAATGGACGATGATGAGCAAGTATCAACAAAATTTCGAGACTTTGGCATACAATGCGACTTGGATAAAGAAGAAGAAGAATTGGAGAAGGAGGCAGCAAGAATTAAGGAGGAGGAGGAGAAGAGTAAAGAAGAATGCGACAGGAAAAATGATGACATTGATTTTGCTGTAGTCGAGTTTCATTTTTTCAAAAGTGATGATAATTTTATCATTATTAAAGAGGTAGCCATAATCGATTACAAACTACGTCATGTTGTGCTACACTTTAAATCACCATTTCCGAAAACATTACTGAGTAGAAAAATGTACCGTGATGTCAGCTGGCTTGAACATAACTATCATAAAATTAGATGGGACCAAGGCGACTTAATTTACACTGACGCGCTGCTTGCTTCATATTTGCAAAATTATACCACAATCTATACAAAGGGAAGAGAAAAAACACAGTTTTTGAAAAGGTTACACGACAATGTGCTTACTATGCCGGAGGATATTCAAAAACCAGACTATACAATGTTTGAAAATTCTTGGTGTTTTAGTGTATGCAAAATTCATAACAAATCGTCCAATGGTCGGTGTGCGTTGTTCAGTGCCTATCATTATTTGACAATCTTGATGTGTAACAAGCAAACAAAGGAGAATAGTGCTGCTGCTTCAATGCCTACAAAAAATATGAGTTCATTGAATCGTAATGCTGCTGATATCGATTATACATGCGAAAATAATAGAATGGAAAGTATGAAACATTGTAAGCTGTTAACTAAACAACGAAAACGCAACTATGCCCGACAAGGTTTTTATTTTGATGGGGAAAGCATACTATGTGTTTATTGTGGATTTGATTTGATTTCGCATAAAGCGAGAGTATGCAGTCTGACCTGTAGCGGTGGAAGGGAGAAGCGAAAAGCAATAAATTTCACTGTTCTAGTACCACTCATTTAGTGTACCTTCGCTAGCAGCAGCAGATTGAAGAGCTATAATGAATCCGCAAACTTGGTCTTATGCGCCAGAATGTTTAGAAATTAAATTACAAAACTACATTGAATGGTATGATTTGTGTCAAAAAGCAATAGAGACAAAAAACAGTACTATTGCTAGACAATTGAAAGCAATATTTCTAAATACAGTTAATATTAACGATATCAGTGATTACTTAGCTTATTACAGACCCTTTAGTTTGAATGTAAACAAGCTAATAAGAATTGAAGAAGAAATTTTAAGATCGCTAGAGGTGAACAGAGGAGGAGAAGAAGATGCGGCGACTAGCTGTAAAGAAGAGGTGGGTAGGAATGCGCCTACATGTAAAGAAGAAGAAGAAGAAGAAGCGACTAGCTGCTGTAAAGAAGAGGTGAGAAGAAAGGAATGCGGCTACATGTAAAGAAGAAGAAGAAGAAGGTAGAAAGGTGTAAAGGTGAATGGCGGGAAGTCAACAGAAGGAAAGGTGTGAGGAGGCGGAGGGGAGAACGAGTCAACAGAAGGAATGTGGAAGGAGTCGACAGGAAACGGTTGTGGGGGGCTGACGGCTTAACAGGTTTGCTCAGTCTTCAACCGACAACCAACGCAAGCATATAGCTGCTTTGTTATTCTTGCACACGATCGCGGTAAGCTTTTTATTATTATTATTATTATTATGGAACACCATAGAAGCAACACTGGAAATGATAGACTTTTTAGTATGAAGTCATTCAATTATATTTCGAAAACTGAATATCCAACGGTCTCACTCAAAGATCTTGACCATGATTCGTGGTACCGTGTTGTACACGCTAGATTAGTGAGAACACAACAGGGTCAGCGAATCATAATGAGGTTATACGATCATGACAGCAATGGTGACTATTATTGCGAAGTTTACTTACCTGAGAAATTTCTGAGTGTATTGAATCTTCAAACACTTGAGGATTTCAACAAACAAAAACTCTATCTGAAGTGTGTACAACGAGAAGGTAAATCGCCTCTTGTTCTTCTAGAAGAAGAAAGGAATATATAAAAAAATAAAAAAAAAAAAAAAAAAAAAAAACCATTCCCATCATTGATTGTGCAATAGGCCTAATGTTGATTAATACTTTGTATTGAATAACTAAGTGACATTCAATTAGAGTTTTCTCAATATGGGGATAGCACATTAAAAAAAGCGCCACCATTCCTTTTACAGCATAGTGTGGGAAAAATAACAATTCTCATGAAATGTAATTTTTTTCATTCTTCCTGTGGTGGTGGAAAAAAGGAACATATTGTTGTGCAATAGGCCTAATGTTGATTAACACTTTGTAATGAATAACTATAGTAGTATGTAGAATAGATTAGCCCGATCTATTCTACAACCTATTATAGCAACATTCAATTAGAGTTTTCTCAATATGGGGAAAGCACATTAAAAAAAGCGCCACCATTCCTTTTACAGCATAGTGTGGGGAAAATGACATCTCATACGAACAAATATGAAATGTAATTTTTTTCATTCTTCCTGTGGTGGAGGAAAAAAGGAACATATTGTTGTGCAATAGGCCTAATGTTGATTAACACTTTGTAATGAATAACTATAGTAGTATGTAGATTAGCCCGATCTATTCTACATCCTATTATAGCAACATTCAATTAGAGTTTTCTCAATATGGGGAAAGCACATTAAAAAAAGCGCCACCATTCCTTTTACAGCATAGTGTGGGGAAAATGACATCTCATACGTGGTGAACAAATATGAAATGTAATTTTTTTCATTCTTCCTGTGGTGGAGGAAAACAAGGAACATAGTTTAATTTGTACCAAACGCTAGTAGTGTAGTTTGAGAGTTTAGCGCTAGTAGTGTGGTTTGAGAGTTTAGCGCTAGTAGTGTAGTTTGAGAGTTTAAAGATTTTAAATGTGGGGATATTTTTAATATGCAAATTAAGCAGGTGTTAACTGGGGCAGCAGATGTCAGTTAACACCTGCTACAACAAAGATGGCCGCCGCCGCTGGGGAACCGTTGGGGAGATGGACACCTGCTACACTTCCTATTGGTTGGGGTGGTGGGGGCATTAGGGAAGGGGGACGCCATTTTGAACACACCCATGCTGGGTAGGGGAGATGGACACCTGCTACAATGGCCTCTTCCTATTGGTTGGGGTGGTGGGGGCACGACGCCATTTTGAACACGCCCCTTGCTTCCTATTGGCTGGGGGCGGGGCCAAAATGGCCGACTGGGGCTGGGGGGGTGGAGGGGGAATGGCTGACTAGGGCTGGGGGGGTGGAGCAAAATGGCTGACTAGGGCTGGGGGGGTGGAGGGGGAATGGCTGACTAGGGCTGGGGGGGTGGAGGGGGAATGGCTGACTAGGGCAGGGGGGGTGGAGGGGGGCGTGGCCACGCCCCTTGATTCCTATTGGCTGGGGGCGGGGCCAAAATGGCCGACTGGGGCTGGGGGGTGGAGGGGGGAGGCCACACCCCTCGATTTCTATTGGATAGGCAGCTCTCTCAAAACCCCACTACTATAGAGCGTCCTTCAAGTTCTGGAAGGCCATCACTTGGCTGGCTCCCCACTCAAAAGGTACCTCCTTCTTGGTCAATTCTGTCAGTGGCTGTGCCACCCTAGCAAAATCTGGTACGAATCGCTGATAGTATCCAAAGAGCCCCAACAGGCAATGCACTTCTCTGATGTTGGTTGGGCATGGAAAGTTTTTTACTGCTCGGATTTTTTCTGGGTCAGCTCTGACTCCCTTGGAAGTGACTAGGTGGCCTAAATAATTCACAGAATCCTTGGCAAATTCACATTTTTGAAGATTTGCCTTCAAGTTTGCTCTTGCAAATAGTTCCAGGACATGTGTCAACCTAACTGCATGTTGCTCTATGGTGCTACTGAACAGAAAAACATCATCCAAATACACAAAACATTCGATACCCTTGATCTCAGCCAGCAAGTTGTCCATGAGTTGCTGGAAGGTAGCAGGGGCTCCTGTCAGACCAAACGCCATCCGTTGGTACTCAAAATGGCCTCCCACGGTGGTGAATTCCGTTTTTTCCTGATCTTCCTGAGCAATGCACACCTGGTGATAACCACTATGAAGATCCAGGGTAGAAAAGTAGCGACTCCATCCCAGACTCTCTAAGGTCTCGTTGATCAGGGGTAAAGAGTATGCATCTGTCTTTGTTACTTCATTCAATGCTCGAAAATTGGTGCAAAAGCGATATTTGACAGTGCCATCTGTAGTTTTCTTTCTAACCAGCACTACTGGGGCACTCCAGGGGCTGGTAGAAGGTACAATTACCCCTTTGTCAAGCATCTCTGCAAGATGTTCTTCTACCACTGGTCAAAGATGGTATGGCACACGGTAGGGCCGTTTGGTGATCGGTCAATCTGAGGTGACAGGAATGCGATGCTCCACATTAATACTGCAGCCTTCTCTTCCAGGCTCTTCAAATACTGTAGCATATTTCCTTAGCACCTCTTCCAAGATTTTAGCGTCTTTGGAGGGTAGATGTTTCAATTTCTTCATCAATTGAAGCTCCAGTTCCTCTTTTTCTTCCTGTCCAGTGAGCGAAGTGATAAGATATCTCGGTTCTTCCCGCCTGATGTATTCGGCATTTCCAAGGAGTTGATTCCGATGGATGACTAAAGGTGCAGTTGTTAGATTAACCACACCCACAAGTGTCTGTCCTCTTATTGGTCGATTTATACTTCTAGTAGCACGTAACCCAGAGGGCAGAGGTACAGGTTCAATCAACATGATTGTCTTCTCCTTGGTTCTCCTGCTTAATTTGTACCTTCACCAACACTTCCGACTGAGCTGGTACAATGGTGTGGCAAACAGCATTCACTCCCATGCTGAGTCCCTGATGGTCATACTCTTCTTGTGTTGGTGGGGAGTTATCCTCGTCATTGTCTTCTGCTTCTAGTTTCAGTTGCTTGGGTCATCTTCGAGGTCTTCTTAGTGGCTTGTGGTCTCTTGAATCGGTTGAAGGGGACTTGGAATCCAGTGAACTGTCTGTATTCTTCTTGTCTGGCTGCTCCAAGGCATTCTGCTCCAATTGGCCCCTCTCAACTCCGGGCATCATGTCCACTTGGACTCCAACATTACAAACAGCAATAGTCTTTCTCGAACTCGCCTGGTTTCCCCTATAGGTCTCCCCTCAAATTCGGCCCACCTCTGGGTGGTTGCTATTTGAACTCCTCAAAAGATCACAATTCCCTCTTCTGCATCGATTACCACCCCAAGTCTTTTCAAAAGGTCCCAGCCAATCAGTCCATCACCGGCCACATCTACAGCTGCTATCACAAAAGGGTGCCTAACTTGTAGTTGGCCTGCTGAGCATTCCACTTCTTGTATGCCTTGGATCCTGAGCGAGTCTCCAGTTACTCCCCTAGCCTGCATGCCTCCTGCAGCTACCTTTATACCTGGAATCGCTTCCTTCAGAACGCAGATCTCAGCTCCTGTATCCACAAGTAATGATTTGGCCAACCCCATGATTTTCATTGTCACATGTAACCCACCCTGGATGGCATAATGCTGGGAACTCTCTTGATGTTAGCTCCCAAATCTACTGGCCGGGAAGTGAGGCAACTTCTGGCCTCTCCCCGTTTGGGGAACCATAACTCTTGCTACCACTGTTTTGATTGCTGGTGTTTGATCTCAGAGCAGTTACTCGTTTTGGACAAGCATAGGACATATGTTGGGGATCTCCACATACAAAACAAAATCGGGGATATCTCTGGTTTCCTCTTGGTGACCAATTCCCTCCAGACCTGAGTGGTCTGGAAGTCTCATTCCGGTTGCTTCAGCAATCTCTGGCAAAATGCCCTCTTCCACCACAAGTGTAGCAGGACACTGGTACTCGAGCATTGCCAACAGGGGACAATGAACCATTGGTTGATTGGATGGGAAGTGCATTCACATGGGGTTCTTCTTCACGTCTTGGGAAGGGCTGATGTAACAGGGCGAAAACATCAGCAGGTTGGCTACTAGATGCTAGGTCCACTCTCTCGGCCACCACAATAGCAGCTTCCAGATCCTGAGGTGTGTGAATCTGCAAGGTCATCGCAGCTGCACCTTGGAGGCCTCCAATAAATGCAGCCAGAACCGCCCGCTGCATCTGCGCCCATGCCCAATCAGCTTCTCCTGGAGTAGCAGGTATGGGGATTGCCTTCAAACCTAACTCCAGGCACCGATCTGCAAATGCCCTTGGACTTTCATCCCATTGTTGTTTGAGACTGCTCTGTGCCAGCAGCCATCTCTCCGGGTCTAGGGTTTTCTCAAACCTCTTGAGCAAGATCCTCTCATAATCAGCAAAAGTGACAGTTGCTGCAGATAATTCCAGATGAATTTCAAGGCAGGCAGCAGCTGCACCAGTAGTTTTCAGCCTGCAGATGAGCCACTGATCTTTATCCTCCCAATTACCTGTCTCGGCGACCAACTTGATATTCTGTAGAAACTCCTTGACGGTCTGTCCTCCAACTTCCCCTGAGAAGGTCTCGATAAGGGATTGCAGACCCAGGTCCTTCCTAGCAGATGTAGACATGGTGACCGGCCGAGAAGACAGTGCCATCCTAGCTTCCTCCAGCTCCCTGGCCAATCGGGTTCTCTCCTGTTCATTCCATTGTGCCTGGTCTAGAAACTCCTGGGCCTGTGCACGTAGCTCCTCCATCCCTGGAAGAGGAATGTTGGTAACAGGATCCCCATCATTCCGAGTGAGTATTGTGCTGTTTGCTGTAGATTCTCCATTGTCAGACATTCTAGCAGTCTGAATCCCACCGCTGCCACCAATGTAACCAGTGCAGAACTCCTCAAGGCTACTCTTACAATGGGGTAAACTTAATGATTAAGACACAATAACCAGGACACAAGCTGGGATAAAAGATAAATTTATTACCCAATATATATCGATAAGAATATCATTTGTTACCAACCCTTATGATTTCAGACAAGTTACAACTAAAAAAGCATATATTTTAAACATAAAATCCATAAACAATTGAACTACTCTCCATTAAAGATCAAATTAAATTCCATAAAAGAATCGAACTACATTCCATGAAAGATCAAACTAAAACCCATTGAAAGATCAAACTAACTTTCATGAAAAATAAACTTAATTCCATTAAACAAAATCAAACTAAATTCTATAGAAAATCAAATTGAGTTCCATTATTCTCAATTTACTTAATATGTGTCTCTCTGAGCACTACATAAAAGCAAAAGTTCCCAAAGATTGAGCAAAACATCAACAATCAACATGATCAAGTTTTCTGTCCTAGGCCTCCTCTTTCTCCTCTACTCAAGAATATCGAACACATAATGTAAAGAAATTTCAATAATCTGCTCATTAAGTAAGCAAAACTGGGAATAAGATAATCTCATAATAACCATAAAAGGGACAAACCTAAACAATCTAATAGTTATCAATAGCAAAACATTGCGTTACAGTGCAATCAATAGTTACAGTAAAATCTTGATTAACAAACAATTCACCTTCTACGTAATCCAAAACACATTCAATAAAACAAGCTCATTATAGAAAGCAAAACTGGGAGTAAATAAAAATCATAATGGCAATAAAAGGGACAAACCTAAACAATCTACTAGTCATAAATAGCGCAACATTGCATTACTGAGCAATCAATAAGTTACAGAAAAAATCTCGATTAGTAAACAATTCACATTCTACATAATACCAAACACATCTAATAAATCAAAACATATTTCTTCCTTAAGTTATATATGAAACATACTAAAAAATCTTGCCATCTCTCTCGCTCTCTCTTTCTCTGTATACACTGGAATTAGAACGTAATAACTTTTGAAATAAATTTTGATAATCCTGGGTGATAGCGGGTGAAAATCTTGTCTTAGAGTTTGAATAATAAATTTTGTAATGAACTGAGCAATGGATCTAATGAATTTCCATAATTTATTAAACACTCACCCAAATGCACAATCAGAGTAAACGAAACCATAGCACCGTACACCAGCACTGCTCAACAACGTCTGACTACAACTCTCAATCCAGCAGGTAAAATCAATTTCAAAATGCTAATAATCATGTACAGTAATGCTGTAGCCTGTACTAAGACAATAGGTGTCATCCAACACCAAATTACATCGACTGCAATGGAAGAGACGGTGAGAGAGAGAGAGAGAGAGAGTGCGCACGGGAGCGAGTCACGCCACTCTGTGTTGTCAATTTATCAAGCAATATTCATCAATTGTTCTCACACTATTACAAGAGCTAGTTTTTGACACTCGGTTATCTTTGTACAAGATCTCGTTGTCCAACGAGCGGCTCAGGCACTGGGCTACTGCTCAGCTAAGCCGCGCACCCTTGTCTTATTTCACTCGGCTGCCAAGGGAGGCTCGCCGAGCAGAAGAGATAGCCAGTACCATAGAGAAACAATAGCGTAAGTAGATATACCATGGTATAGGGCGTTTATGTCGCAACTTTTACTGTTATCTCAAGCCGATAGTCCACGTAGTTCTTTTCCGTGAAGCTTTATGACGCTGGTAGTCTCTCATACTGTGCCGTTCATACACTCTCACCCAGGCCCGGCCCTAGGGACTTCGCCGCCCTGGGCGAGATCGGCAACCGCCGCCCCCCCTCTCACAAGTATACCATCTAATTGTTAATCCCGGTATAGCATTATATCTTGCCCTGAAATATCATGGTAGGGTAGTCAAACCAGTTTTTTTTACTACTACATCACAGAGTCCACAGCACAAAATCTCTACGTCACTGAGATATTTTGGCCCAACCACTACATTCACATTTCATTGTTTAACGGCTACCCACACACGCACAAGCCCTCAAACCCAACAATATGCGAGGGAGAAAAAATTTCCCTGTATCTCATGAGGTGTTCAAAAAGGACACGGTTGAACACTATTTTCCTGTTCCTAGCACAAGGTCTGAATGAGATGTAGGGTGAATAAGGTGAATCAATGGTTCTGCACTGTATTTTCAATATAATATTGTTAAACGCTATATTTATACAAAGCTATTTATACAACGCTATATTTATAAGGTGAATCAATGGTTCTGCACTGTATTTTCAATATATTGTTAAACGCTATATTTATACAAACGTCTGTGGGTATGTTCCACAATAAATTTTGAATAATTTGATCAATCAGGTTCAAATTTTTAACTAATATTCTTCTAACATTTATATAGCTCACTCCTTCGTCATCTTCCAGGATAATAAAATAACATTGAAAGTGCATAAGCAAAGTTATCAGTTGGAAATAATATTGCTTGCTATTTCTGCATTTCTCACACAACTTTCCTTGCCGTTATGAAAATTAATCACCTGAATATTTATTGCGCTAGTGATCACGCGCATTTCAAGTCTACTTATAAACAAATATCTGTGTCAGCTGGTGACAGTACAATAACGCTGGAGACATACGAATAGAATCAACAGTTGCAAACAGTTTGCAATTGGATAGTCACATTTTCTCGAATCTTATTCAAATTTTTTCTCGAGCTTATTTTCAATTTTAGGTGACAATGTTACTGAACTTTAATTGTAGAGATTCTCATGCTGAATCGTTTCCACTCGAATTTTTTTGTTTAAAGTAGAGAAGGTTCAAGATTTCAAGGAAGCTTTTTTGCTCGAGATCCCCCTCCCCCCCTCTCCCCCCTCGTCCATCCCTCCTCCCCTTCCCCCCGCCTGTAGGGCGGGGGGTGTTCTAAAAATAGATTTCCCCTTCCCCCTGTCCAGTGGAGGTGAGGGGGGTAAGATATCTCTCTCTCTCTCCAGGTGAGGGAAAAAAAATTTCCCTTTTAGGAGGAAAAATTCCCTCTCTCTCTACTGTCAAATTGAAGTGAATCCATATTTCTACATCTAATGCTATGCTGACAGATTGAGGTGAATGATAGATGTGGGGAAAAAATCTCTTTGAGAGGGAAAAATTCCTTTGGTGACAAATTAAAGTGAATTCATATTTCTACATCTAATGCTATACTGACAAATTGAAGTGAATCCATTTCACTCTACTACGATGACAGGTTCAAGAGATAGGGATCTCCTTCTTTTACTCGTACCATCTCTTTCCCGCACCCTTTCCGAAAGGAAAGGAGATAAGAATCAATTGAGAAATTCTTTCTACATCTAATGCTATACTAACAAATTGAAGTGCATCCATTTCGCTCTACTACGATGACGGGCTCAATTGATCCTTATCTCTTTCCCACACCCTTCTCTAAGCCGAGTAAAGGAAGAATGTTATGCTAATGTTATACGCTGCCTTCGCTTCTCACAAGCAGCATTTCTTCTTTTACTCGTCACATCTCTTTCCCGTACCCTTCTTTATTACGAAAGCGAGTAAAGGAGACAAGAAGTAACTATCTTCCATTTTGATCGATCGTTCCTATAGTGTGAAACGTTTCTCACCAGCATTACGAAAGGAAGGAATCTAGTATGGGAAGATATCACCTCTTTAGAGTAAAGTGACACGTGCATTCGTTCGCGCGTGCCTCACATCTGCTCTGCTCCCTGTGAGGTCGTTTGATAACCCCAATAACTCCTGCATCGAAAACCGTTGCATGAAAAAATCGATTTATGTGACAAGTGTTTAGTCGTTAAAGTTACTTCACTCAACCTTCTTCAAGATTTATCGATATAGTCAAAAATGACTAGGGTGAAAACTATAGGTGTTGAAGTTCACTCGTACAACCTTTTTAAAGATTTATTGATATGCTCAAAAATGTCAATCATGGTGGTCTAGACTGAAATTTGAAACTATAGGTGTTGTCTCACTCAACCTTTTTAAAGATTTATTGATATGCTCAAAAATGTCAATCATGGTGGTCTAGACTGTAATTTGAAACTATAGGTGCTGTCTCACTCAACCTTTAAAAGATTTATCAATATACTCAAAAATGTCTAGACTGAAACGTTCACTCTCTCACACATGTGTTTATACAATCAATCACACTCGTCTAGACTGAAACGTTCACTCTCTCACACTCAACTCAAGATTTTATGTTTTCGGCGCCAATATAAAGTCTTTATATTTGACCAAATCCATTTTTTCTGTAATAATTTGTACTACCTGATGTTCGTTAAGCCCATGATCCTTTGCTTCAATCCAATTCATATGGAAAGAAACTTCGGCATATTTTGATACAATATCTAATGCGATTCTGTGTATGAATAGGCTTAGGTAGTCAATGAAGGGCGCCGAACATTGCAGTCTCATGACAGCACCCTCTTCCGAATTTTTAATTGCCTCACCTATTTCATCACGAACGCTTTTCACAGCGTCTGCCATCTCGTTTTTCTTAATAAAATCTCCAATATCATTTTTAGTTGCATACTTTTATGCAATTTGATTAATCAGAATAGCAATAGCATCTTTTGTAATAAACTGCTCAATACCCTCCATAATATTAGCTTTTATTGCACTCGCCATTTCAGATAATCGTTTTTCAAACTCTTCCTTTGTTAATGAAGAACTAATCAATTTCTGCAAAGTAGATTCCAAATATTGCTTATCAACTCCCGATGGGTGTGTTTCATTTACTTTAGTAAAAATTTCTGTACTAAGTTGTTTCAATTTAGTATTGAGTATTATTATTAATATATTATTATATTATTATTAATTCTTAATTTTATCTGATACGGCTTTTAATTTTTCATCTAAATAAGCCTTATCAACTTTATCGTTGTTAATACTGAGCAACTGAGATGAAAAGCTGTCTGTTAAAGTTTTCACTTCTCCTAAAGCACTCTCTAGAGTTTGAGTTCTCTCTCCAATAGCTTTATCGATATTAGTACTGAAATTTTGTAACGTGCTTAGAATATGTTCTCTTTCAATTATGCTCACTCCAATATTCTTTGTATTTTCCGAAACGAGTTTGGTTATTTGCGAATCTAAATAAAATTTCACAGCTTCGCTGATTCCTTGCTGATTTATTGATTCGATTATCTTCTGTGTTATCGAGTCAATATCACACGTAAGACTAGCTCCGCTAGGTGTATCAATTCGTCCGAATCGATGTAGAGTCATCGTGACACTAAACAATTAATTTTGCTTCTTTTAGCTCTTCAATTATACTCGCGATTTCCACATCATGCCCAGTGTTCCCACTAGCTTTTGAGGAATAGAGTAAATTTAATCTTTCCACTAATTCGTCAAAATTATCAAAGTATTGATAAATTCTATCATGAGAATTATTTTTTGCAAATTTCAATAAACCCCAACCCTTCTTTTTACTAATTTTTTTACTGGGAAATAACTTTTGAATCATTTGCGATTTAATTCCCTGATTTCGTTTAACATAGCCTCTTCGATCTAAATGTATACCTGTAAGTGTTAAGATTTTTTTATACTTATCCAGATCTCTTTGATTATAAAGATTTGAGTTTGGTCTCGCACTGAATAATAACTCAAGTAGACCGTGTGTTAATCGAAATCTTTCACTATCAATATCTATATAACCATCAACAAATATTACTTGCTGATTACCAATATAATACACGTCATCTTTAGAATTATATGAAATTCCATAACTGATTGAATTATTCTGTTTTTCCGCATGAAACGTTTTTAGATATTGTGACAGCACATCGTCGTTTCTGCTAGAACCAAGTAAACTGTTTTCAAATTTAGTCGAGCTTAAAAAATTGTCTGCTGAACTCTCATAACTCTCTTCATCTCCCTCCTCATTATCATCAATTTCCATACTCTCCTCTTTTACCTGTTCCTTTTTTGGTTTTACATCAGAGTGTGAGAATTTGTTTTTTCCCAGTTCAATTATGGGCTCTATTAACGGGGAGAGCGTTTTCCTATTATATTCCTCCGATCGCTTTTCAAAATTGACTAAGCTTTTATGCTTCTCTCTAATTACTTTTCTCAATTTCTTAATCTTTTCGATTAAACCAACCTCCTTTCTATTCAGCTTCCTGCTGTATGACAACATGACTGCACAAAGAATTAATCTCTACTGAATGGTAAGAAACGTATCAAGCGAATCTCGGTACTTCCCGCTATTAATTCCACACTCGGTCATAATAGTTAGAAAATTATGAGGTTTACGATTCCAAACTGTATGACAAAGTTTAACGAAATCTTTATAAGGAATATCTGCTCCAACATGATCTCTGTGAATTAATTTCAGACTCAATAAATCTACCTTGAAGATTATTATCATATTTGCGTTGTCCCTAGTGAAATGTTTCTGTGTTGCCCCATAACTCTGAATTAAATATGCAGTGTCAATATTACGATGTCGACCCATGGTAAAATATTCTCTTATTTGAGGCACGTGATTAAGTTGGAAGTCATCGAAAATGACAAGAGAAAATTGTTGAATTTTGTTGGGGTGAGCTATAGATTCCGAATTGCTGTTTATATGAAATTCAATACCCTTCATTTTTGAAAAGACTTTTCTCAAAAACAAGTACTTATCTTGATACTCGCTCTTCGTGTGCAAGTATATAGTTTTAAATCTCAACCCATTCTTTGAAAAAATTAAATTAAATAGTAAATTGGTCTTGCCACAACCTGAAGAGCCTATTATAAGGATCCTTGCATTATGTGGTAATAACTTACCATTTTTACACCATGTTGGCATTTCTTTCTCTCTTATAACATTGTCGAAATTTACTATCGGAATCATGTTAGTCACGTGTACAGCATGCGATCTGATAAGGAACTGATAAGTTATCAAGGAGGAAGAGATTGTGGGGTAGACACCACACACCATAGCTTATCACATCGGGATGCAAGCGCTCTCCCCTTTCAATGCACTGATAGAAGTTTCTCACCCGCACCCTCTTCACGAGAACGCTTGAGCCTTAGCAAATAAAACTTCAGATTAAAATGAAACTGAGAAGCATTTTTTGATAGAGACGTATTATATTTACACCAAATCTTTGTCATATTTTTACACTGAATGGAATGTATTTGCAATAGATTAACAATAGATTATTTACAATAAATGTATGTGATATTTACAATAGATTATTTACAATAAATTTACATGATATTTACAATAGATTACAAAAGATTATTTTTCATCTAATAGTTGATCCTTACTAATATAACTAGGTGTTGAAAACCCAATCCATTTCACTAGCAGTCCTTTTTTATCACGTTTTAATATTTTTTCAATCAAATACACTTGTCTCTCCGATTCATTTAATTGTGTTTTTTTAATTTCTTCTGCATAAAACCTGCCACTAATTACTTCTCCGTTTAGATCTCGCAAGCTATACGTTACAGGTTGAGAAGGAAATATAGAATGAATTACAAAATACTCTGCGCTCCAGTTTATGTTATAAGATTTATCGAAAAGAACCCTTTTCTTTGAGATTCGTACAACATCTCCTAGCTTAAATTTCGGTTTTGAATTTTTCAATTTATATCGTCTATTGAATGCAGAATTCAATGACATTAAAACATGATTACGATCTTTTTTCCTCACATCTTCAGGTTTCATTCTAATGGATGAATGCATTGTTGCATTATAATCTCGAACTAAACTGTCTAGTTGTGATGACCAGTTTTTGGTTCCATGTTCAGTTAAATATCTATAAATTTTTGCTTTAAGTGTTCTATTAAACCTTTCAACTATGGAGGCTTTCTTATCAGTAAAAACATGATAATGTTTAATACTATATCTATCTAATAATGCTTTAACTTTTAAATTAAAGAATTCTGTTCCTTGATCTGTTTGGAACAGCTTAACTCCTTTATTTTTAGAAATAATTGGCTCGAGAGCATTAAATACAGATTGGCTTGTCTTGTCTTTTAATGGTACACAATATGCAAATTTTGAAAAACAATTAATAACAGCTAAGATATATTTGTAACCCTTATTAAAACGTGATAAACTTGTCATCTCAATGAGATCGGCTTGAAGCAAGTCTTTTTCACTTTTCAACTCATATTTGCGAGTGGGATAGTTCACACGCGGCACGCTATGAAGCTCTAAAGCTAACTTAGATCTAATAATATTCATGATATTTACAACAGTCAAATCAAAATCAGTGGTGTTGGATGATTGTCATGAGACATACTGATCAATCACTTAGAGTGTTGAGACTATAATGACCGAAAGGGAGAGTATCAACACCATTCTCAGCAATATACCTCTTATCATCATAAGGGCTCAAACAGATTTTTGCACATTCAACCTGGTACATGGTGTGATTATACGATCTTAACATATTAAATTTTTCTACATGTTCACTACGTTCAAACAATGATTTCATATATAAATTAAAATTAAGCTTTCTACATTTTACTCCGCTCTGTACACCCTTTGCTATACATTTATTTACAAGTTCTTCATTCTCGTTACAAACTAAATATGAGTAAAGTTTGGATCTAAGTCCGAGAAATCTATGGACAGGCTTTGACCCGGTCTCATCCTTGAACTTTCCTACAACTTTATTCCTCTCCATGGAAAAGCAAGGGTGGGAAGGTGGATAGTTAGAAGTATCGAAAAGGGACAAATTTTCTCTAATCAACTGATACACATCTTCGACTTTAAGGTTTAGAAGAAAACTGTCGGTGTCAGTCATGCACAATTCTATACGATCCCACGGTATAATTTTTTGTAATTTACAATAGAAAAAATCGTACATATGGAATTTACTCAACTCCAGTACACTGAAGCCGGAATAGACAGGCTTGTTCATTTTAAGTTCCAACTTACGAGAGAAAACCGCGATCACGTTCGGACTAATTATTTGCCAGCGTTTACATAGAGGGTTTGAAATGTACTTATCTAACCGTTTTTCATCCGTGATAATTTTAACATTCATTTGCTTACGACTACTCTGAATTGTCTTGCCAAATATCAGATTGCAACAGGCCTTAAAGAAGGATATTTCAAATTTATTTTTCGCGTTCTGTCTATTCCGGATATTGAAGTCAATGTAGCTTTTCAGCCAGGGAGATTGGGAAAAGCTAATGACGCGATGCACTTTCAATAATTTCAAACCGAGCTGGAGGTAGAGCTTTAAATTGACATAGTGAACAATGTACTTTTCACGATCGAAAAGTGTGTTCATGAGCTTTTTGGTTCCAGTTTGACCATTCTCATTTGTTTGGTAGTTCGACAGCAATTCGTGCGGGGGCGTTTGGTGGAGAGGAGCGAGGGGGAAGCTCGCATGCTTATCATGCAACTCTTGGGGGTACTTGAGATCGCATTCTATTATATACCCGGTTTCTGAATTCTGAAATCAAGGCTGGAAATTTCTTCCTCTGAGAGGAATTTGAAATTTCCAACAGGCAAGCTTCGGCTCATAGCTTCCGAGTATAAACTGTTTGCATCGATATAAAGCAGATAATTAGACGGTTTTGAAGGATCGTATGTTTCGGGTAGATGTTTGTTATTCGCCTCACAATAACGTTTACCGATAAATGAGACCCCACCTCTCATTCCCACCTCAAACATAAGATGCATGTCTGGATCTGTTAGTAATTCCAGTTCGACTTTAATGTGTTTCAGCATGCAATTCCAGGTGAAGTGCGCAAGGGAAACAAAATGGGTCACATCGAGGCCATATGAGCTAAAAAGCGTAGACCTCATGGATTCAAAAACTACTGCTAATAGCATTACGTCCAAACATAAATAAAAATCGTGATATTCACCCAGATTTTTCAGCTTGAATGTTGAGAACACTCTTTGCGCATGCTCATATTCTTCGCGAGACAGAGGTGTATCAGTTAAGTCGTTATGAAAACATTCGATGGGAGGAAGCGATGTTTCCGCGAATTTTTCGGGACAGCTCATGTACGAGTAGGGATATACTCCTTTTTTCAACAAGAGCTGTCTGTGTTCGCGAGGTGGATCATCAAACACCGAAAATAATCGTTCGAACTTCTTTTCCATATCTGTACTCTCTACCAAATTACGCACCAATACTTCCAAGGATTCAGACATAAACTTGTAGGAATCTAAAAATTTAATTTTGCCTACTGAAAGTGTCAAAAATCTCTCTGACGTATTTGCGATGCAGGAAATTTCTTTTTTACATTTACTGAGCGATTTTAGAATAAAATGCGAATCAAAACCGGAGAAATTATGAAAATAACACGATATGTACTCCGGAGTACGAGCTGTTAAATTACAAGAAACATGTGCCGCACACAAGTAATTACCGGTTTCATGCGCGTGGTGACGACATTTAATATCGGTGTCTAAAAACGGTTCAGCACAAAGCCCGCAGTTTACTGAATTTTGAAATTCATGCTCTTGACTCTCGGATAAAGCTTGCATCGGAATTTCTCGTTTCATATCCTCATACAAAATGTCACCGAGATCTGTAATTTCCTGAAGAAATTTCTCCATGATTTTTTCGTCTAAACTACTCGATCTATGGAGTACAGGACCGTGAGCGATTTCGCCGTTAACATCGATAACAACGAAACAATACCCGCAGGGAATATGACGCGCCGTTTTCTTTGTGTAACTACGAGTAATTTCATCAGAATCGGAATCATCATCATCATCATTATCGATATTAACAACGTATGTTTCTAAATCCGCGTAAATGGTGTACTTTTTCTTCAACGTCGCGCCTAGTTTCTTGAATTTAATTGTCTCTCCGCGTTTAGGATATGAAACGCGCTGAGATTCAAACTTGGAACAAAGTTCCACATGTTTCAACAAATTTGCTTTACCATCACAATTCTTAGATTTCTTCGATGTGAACCGGTGAAAACAGAAATTACAAACATGTACTTGGCCGTGGCATTTTGAAAGGTGGGAGAGAAGACGAGATAGTCCATTTTTCCCGTTCGCGGTATTTACTAAACAGAAATGAGTTTTTCCTGCATCGCCTTTTAGCATTAAAAGATTAATTTGGTGTTTACGAGTGCGGAAAATGCTTGTACGGAAGGGGAAAAACTTTTTGTTGTTGTATGCGATGACGTGAATTGCAATGTCCGGATTGAGTATTTCAAATTTCTTAATATTGCGTGTCGTCACCGGGAAATTTACACCTCGTGTATTAAGTGTGTGAGCAAACTTGCTCAAATACTTTACAGTCAGGTGTGAGTCCTTTGGCTTCTGATGGAAATACGCGAGCACTGACCATAAAAAGCATTTTTCGTCAGAGAGATTTTTCACATTTATAATACATTTTTTCTTTTTCAAAAACTGGGGTGTCTGAATGAAACTGGATGTGTATATAGGATTAAATTTAATCACATTCACATCCAGTGATTCAATTTTCTTTAGCACCCATCCACTCCCGTGTCTTACAAAATTTTCAAAAGATGAGAGGATTTTTCTCACAGCTAACATGAAATGCTCATTAAACTCTTCATAGTTCTCAAGCACGTTTAGTGCTATGTTGGAGTAACTATGTAGATTTATTAGAGATGAGACAGAGTCACCAACCTGCTTGTCATCCATCACCACTAATTTATACAGCAAAACGTTGAGGACGATGAACCATTTTACATTCCCATCATAGCGTGCGGCATGTTCCCTAATTATATCGAAAACTCGACGTTTCGAGCTCTCGAACACGCTGGTGATGTCGATATCCTCCTCATCGAGGCTGATGCGATGGCGAACTGCGCTTGAATTGATCCCATGAAGTCTGCGTTCCCTTGGCATGATACTGAAAAAACAAAAGAATAATGATCAGGATGGCATACCCAATTAATAGTATGTGTAAAGGAATGTAATTCACAATCAGTTGTGAATTGGCATTCACGATGTTATCACAAGGACAGATAATGTTACATGAAAGATTGAGATTATTAACATTCGATAAAAAATGGACAAAAACTAGTCAGAATTTGTCGGCAGAAAATATGGCGAAAGACGGTTTTGTATTCGCAAGTGAACCGGATATTGTGCGCTGCGTATTTTGTTCAGTTTGTATAGGAGATTGGGAGCAAAATGATGTTGTAGCCAACGAACATGCAAAGTTTAGCCCGAACTGTAGAAGGAAAGGAAATATAACAATTGAAGAGGAGAATTACGATAATAATATTCTACGATTATATGAAGAAAGATATTTATCATTTACTAATATGCCAGAAGATTTATCTGTACAAGGAGAGTACTTTGAAAAACTACCTCCACACCATCTACATTGTTACATTTGCAAACCATTAACTGATAGAGCAGACTATTTTGCAAGAAATGGTTATTTCTTACATAACTATCACTATCTACAATGTGTGTTTTGTAAATATATTATCGATGAACCATTTGAAAAAGTAATACATTTACTGTTTTGTTTATACGATGAGTGTGAGAAAGAAGAGCGGGGCTTGGATGTTCCGGATATATCATATTCTAAAGATAAATCGCATGCATGCAGTATATTGTAGAAGGTTTTTTCTCCTCGGAGGAGAAAACCTGTCCTCGGAGGAGAAAAATAGTCATCGGAGGAGAAAACCTCTCCTCGGAGGACTATTTTCCTCCTCAGAGGATAAAATCAAAGTAAAACTGTACTTACATGTAGTGCTTGATGCTGCGTGAATCTCCTCGAGTGTAGATAGCGGGCTACAGGTGTAGATAGCAGGATACAGGTGTAGTTGATTATGCTATGATTGATTCCTCTCAGGTGTAGATACCGCCTTTGATTCCTCTCAGCTGTGTTGACTCGACGAGAGCTCAACTGGTTATGAGGTTCGGAACTCGAGTTGAGAGGTGAAAAAATGCTGTGAAAACAATGAAATATTTAATAACTGAATCGAGAGAAGCTATTCCTCTATGTTGTGAAATATTTAATAACTGAATCGAGAATGCCATTCCTCTATGGGTTGAAATATTTATTAGAAATAGAGTGCTATAAAGTACAATAAATTATCGCTAGAGTGTGCTTTTCATAATAATAATAATAAGCTAGAGCAAGGTAATCTGTTGGTAGTCATCTTGTCTTTGCTGATACAACATCAAGCTAGTGTACTGAGATGGATAATGTGTTTGGTGCGGGATCAGTGGAGTCTGAGTTAAAGTCTTCAGATTCGAGCGTTCAATTCATTATAGATAGACATTTTAATCAATTAAGTGAATACCATTCTGTTCCTTTAGAAAAAATGAGATATCAATATAAATTAAGTGAACTCTTGGACACACACCTAGATATATTGCATCGATTAGCAGAAAAAGGATGGACAAATCTACAATATTTAACTTTTGTGAGAGATTATGAAAAATTAGGTTCTTGCTTCCATGTTGAAGGATCTAACATTGATTTGAATTATAAAATTAGAATCAAGGGTTTTATTCCCGTAGACATGGGGGATTTCTAGCAGGTGAAGTCTCATGCTGAGTTCTAGACGAGATTTTTTTTTTTTTTGTCTTCTAACACATGGATGCTATTCGAAAAATGATCGGGTGTGGGATACTTACAATCTGATAACGATCTGGGAGCACGTGTTGTTGGGGAGAAATTCGAATTTTTTTTTCGGCTTGTACCACGCTCTCGCTCGCACGTGCCTGGAACAGAGAGAGAAACGTATGCTATATAAACAGAAGTGATGAGAGGAAAATGTAGGGAGAGGAAAATGATGAGAGGAAGAAGCAGGCGAAGAGGAAGTTGGTGTTTGCGGCACGACCCTGAGGTTGGCGGGGGAGAGGAGGAGGAGTCAATCTGCTCACAAACAAAGGTCAGTTTCAACAAATATTATTAACTTGTGTATGCACAGATTTTTTCCGTGATTGATTGTTAAAAAATCTGTGCACATACAAGTCTTTGATTATTTGATACGAATATTATTTGATATGATTAGAATGCAAGGAATTTGAATTATGAGATATTATTGTTTAAAGTAATCACTCATGCATAAATGTCAGCAATATTATTTGAACTGCTTGGAATGCAAAGGAAATATTATTTGAACCGAATTGATGCTAAGGAAATATTATTTGAACTGCTTAGATATTATTATTATTTAAAGTAGCCAATCATGCAACATTGTTACCAATATTATTTGAAGTGCTTGGAATGTAAAGGAAATATTATTTGAACCGAATAGAAATTGATGCTAAGGAAATATTATTTGAACCGAATTGATGCTAAGGAAATATTATTTGAACTGCTTAGATATTATTATTTAAAGTAGCCAATCATGCAACATTGTTACCAATATTATTTGAAGTGCTTGGAATGTAAAGGAAATATTATTTGAACCGAATAGAAATTGATGCTAAGGAAATATTATTTGAACTGCTTAGATATTATTGTTTAAAGTAATCGATTATGCAGCAATGTTACCAATATTATTTGAAGTGCTTGGAATGTAAAGGAAATATTATTTGAACCGAATAGAAATTGATGCTAAGGAAATATTATTTGAACTGCTTAGATATTATTGTTTAAAGTAATCGATTATGCAGCAATGTTAGCAATATTTCCTTGAACTGATTAGAATGCAAAGGGAATATTATTTGAACTGATTAGAAATTATTGTTTAAAGTACTCGATCATGCAACAATGTTATTTCAATAACTGATATTACTCACTTTATGCAGAGAATTCGATGATGACAATTCGATGATAATCTGGTGTAGAGATCTGTAGTATGATCTGAAACAAATAAGACACTAATCAAATATTTTTCAACAGAAACGTGCTGCAGTGGAGAACAAGTCATCACTTGTCACCCTGATGAAGGAAGTGCAGAGGGCAGAGGAGGATGAGAGGAGGGAGATGGACTCTGTTCAACTCATCAATCAGCCTGCACCCAAACCCTGGGTGGCACTGAGAGAGTTGAAAGAGGATGTACCCTACCCCATTATCAGCGCAAGGGAGCATACCAATAAACACGGTCGGCGTGTAATTTTAAAAATAAGGAATGCAGGAAGCAAATCTACCTCAAAGATTTGCTTCCTGCATTAGCAGAGAAAAAATAGAACATTTTAACATCAACTGTAAAAATTATGTGTTGCTAGTAACACATAAGTCGGTAAATTGGTCGGATATAAAAATTGTTAAAGCTTAACAATTTTTATATCTGTATACATATGACCTATGTGTTACGAATTGTATGTATGTGTGAATAGTTGAATAAAATGTGTGCATATTTGATAAAAAATTGTTTTCAATTCTTACCTGTTGTTGACGATGTTGATAAGTTCGTAATGAATATCACACAGAAGAAGAAGAAATGCTTCAGCTGCTCTGTTGTGAATGATAATTTAAATAAGGTGAGCAGGTCTTTTATAGTTTGTTGTGAGCATGCTCAGTAGACTTACCGCTAGAGGCACACAGCTGTGCAGGCAAGCGCTGGCAGCTTCTCGCCCCCTCCTTCTCGTGCTCCCACAGATGTGGGTGGGCGCACCTCCCCCTTTTCAAATCACATTCACCTTTTCAGATTCTTATCTATATTCTTATCATTCAAGCAATGTTATAAGCACATAGCAATCTGATACATGCATAAATCTTGTAAAAGGTTGACATATTATGAGAGAGAGTGAACGATATGTTGTTTCAGTCTACACCTCCGTGATTGATTGTATAAACACTTGTGTGAGAGAGAGAAGTACAGACCTATAGTTTTCACCCTAGACATTTTTGACTATATCGATAAATCTTGAAAAAGGTTGTGTGAAGTAACTTTAACGACTAAACACTTGTCACATAAATCGATTTTTTCATGTAACGGTTTTCGATGTAGGAGTTATTGGGGTTAGCAAGGGACCTCACAGGGAGCAGAGCAGATGTGACTAGATGAGGCACGCGCGAGCGAATGCACGCGCCACTTTACTCTAAAGAGGTGAACTGTCAACACGATGTCTAACTATTTTGACTGCACAAGTTTCAATGAGTTCTCTATAGAAGCAAATCCTGTAGTTAATTGGGGTTTTGAATTTTATGCCTATGATTGGTTTGTGGTAACAAAGGTAACATTTGCCGATAATGGTGAAATTCACCTTAAAATTATCGATATTGATAGTGAAGCCGGCTTTAAACATACTATCAAGTTGCCGAAAGAATATTCAGTGGTTTTGAATGAGAATAACATCAGAAGTTTTAATTCTCGTTCATGGGAATTAAATGTGAGCGGAAATCGTATCTTCTTAAGGCAGTTTCATGGTAACTATAGACGTTGAGTTCCGTCCCGAGTGAAAAGAAGGGTGTGGGAAAGAGATAAGGATCAATTGAGCCCGTCATCATAGTATATCATTAGAGCGAAATGGATGCACTTCAATTTGTCAGTATAGCATTAGATGTAGAAAGAATTTCTCAATTGATTCTTATCTCCTTTCCTTTCGGAAAGGGTGCGGGAAAGAGATGGCAGTAGTAAAAGAAGGAGATCCCTATCTCTTGAACCTGTCATCGTAGTAGAGTGAAATGGATTCACTTCAATTTGTCAGTATAGCATTAGATGTAGAAATATGAATTCACTTTAATTTGACACCAAAGGAATTTTTCCCTCTCAAAGAGATTTTTTCCCCACATCTTTAGGATTCACCTCAATCTGTCAGCATAGCATTAGATGTAGAAATATGGATTCACTTCAATTTGACAGTAGAGAGAGAGGGAATTTTTCCTCCTAAAAGGGAAATTTTTTTTTTCCCTCACCTGGAGAGAGAGAGATATCTTACCCCCCTCACCTCCACTGGACAGGGGGAAGGGGAAATCTATTTTTAGAAAGAGAGAGAAAGATATATCTCCCTCTCTCTCTCTCTCTCCCCCTCACCTCCACTGGACAGGGGGAAGGGGAAATCTATTTTTAGAACACCCCCCGCCCTACAGGCGGGGGGAAGGGGAGGAGGGATGGACGAGGGGTGAGAGGGGGGAGGGGGATCTCGAGCAAAAAAGCTTCCTTGAAATCTTGAACCTTCTCTACTGTTTAAATTCAATCTGAAGTCTGATAATTGGGAATCTAGAATCAAACTTTGCATAGATGGGGCGGAGCTCCTGAAATTTTTACAGATATGGGACTGGTGACAGTTGATAGAGCTTATCAATGACTACTCTAGGTATAAATTAAATCAAAATCGTTGGAGCCGTTTTCGAGAAAATCGCGAAAAACCCTGTTTTTGACAACATTTTCTCCATTTTAGCCTCCATCTTGAATTGCATTTGATCGAAATTGTTCGTGTCGGATCCTTATATTGTAAGGACCTTAAGTTCCAAATTTCAAGTCATTCCGTTAATTGGGAGATGAGATATCGTGTACAAAGACGCACATACACACACACACACACACACACACACACACACACACACACACACACACACACACACACACACACACACACACACCACACACACACACACACACGCACACACACAGACCAATACCCAAAAACCACTTTTTTGGCCTCAGGGGACCTTGAAACGTATAGAAATTTAGAAATTGGGGTACCTTAATTTTTTTCGGAAAGCAATACTTTCCTTAGCTATGGTAATAGGGCAAGGAAAGTAAAAAGTTTTAAGATATTAGGATAGGCCTATAACCATCCTCGGTTAAGAGTCAATATGCGAAATTCTAAGTTAATTAGTCCAGTAGTTCAAACGCGATGATGGGTGAATTTCTTATTTTTCGTGAATCTCCTATCCCGTACGTGTATGAAGCCAACTCTTAGGATAATATTGACATTCTAGTAAAATGAAGAATAACAAATCCATCCATCAACAGTATTGAAAGAAGTTAGCCTCCACATAAGTAAAGAACTTCCTCCAAGCATATATTTATAACAAATCTACGAAAATAATATTGACATTCTAATAAAATGAAGAATAACAAATCCATCCATCAACAGTATTGAAAGAAGTAAGCTCACATCAGTATAGACCTGCCTCCAAGTACATATTTATGACAAATCTACGAGAATAATATTGACATTCTAGTAAAATGAAGAATAACAAATCCATCCATCAACAGTATTGAAAGAAGTTAGCCTCCACATAAGTAAAGAACTTCCTCCAAGCATATATTTATGACAAATCTACGAAAATAATATTGAAATTCACGTAAATGATGAATAACAAATCCATCCATAGACAGTATCTACAGAAGTGAACTCACATTAGTAGAAACCTGCCCCCAAATACATATATTAATTATGACAAATCTTCGTAAATAAAAAATAAAGGGCATTTGATTGAAATTCATCCAGATTATAAAGAGATAAAAACTCTCACACCTGCTTCTAGTTCATACTCACGAGATATGACAAATGAATAGATAAATAATCTATCAAATGGTTAATTAGGTACCAATCATAATTTGCGATATCCACAGTATATACAGAAGAAATCAAGTTCCTTTTTATAATGACTTTCATGCACCTGGTGCTAGTACTCTCCATTCACCATAAATCCGTATTGCTTGTTTCTTTGGATGTGATTTTCCAAACTAACCCTAACAATTATTATTTTTATTGTGTCATATTTGCATGTTTTTCTTTTCAAATGTGGGCGCACACATAGGATGTTGAAGTTGGTTTTATGTGTAGTTTATTTATAATAATTTCATTCATTCTCTGTCAGAATCTTGCGGATAGACTTCAATATAAATAAAAATATATTTGGGTGTTTGAAATATTTATGTGGATACTGGTGAAAATTTATTTGGTGTAGGTCTCTATATCTACCTCTATAGTTGTATGTGAATCCGGAAAATATTTTTTTTTTCAGTATCTTATACGGTAAACATGTGCTACGCCGATACAAAAGTTATACATATTCATTAAAGTTGAAATATTAGCTGATTTGAACAATGAAATTGATTCTTTCTAAAATATAAACTGTTTATACAGAATTGGCTAGATGATTGCTAATTCAACTTCCCCTCTCGTTATTCTACTTTTGTTCCAGCTTCTTAGGAGTTCATTGTACAAGCAAACTCCATTCATCCCCATTCATTGATTTCACTTCTTTCAATGCCAAAGAGTGAGGGAGAGACATAAAGCAAGAAAGAGTGAGAGAGCGTGCGAGAGGTATAGTGCGACAGAGAGTGTGTGTGTGGAAGTGCAAAAAAATCGTGAGACAAAACTATTAACTCTCTCCCGCGCACACATAATAATATAGTGATACATACACTTACACACACTCTCTCTCTCACACACACACGCACTCTCTCTCTCTCTCTCCCTCTCTCTGTATAACTATTTATTTCCCTCACTTTCTCTGTCTCTCTTACTCTTCCTCTTTTTATCTCTCTCACTCGCTCTCTTTTTCTCTATTTGCCTATAAATAAAAAATTGTATGTTGAAAAAAGCCACTGTACCCTTTTAACATTTCTAGAATAAAATATGCATTGTGAAATAACATTAACATTATTACATTATATACAGTCTAATACTTAGTTCATTGTATGTGCTATTGGTTCAATGATCGATTTATCGTGATATCATAGATATTTTGAATAGTAAATCAGAATACAAATCAATTATTGTAATGCGGAAGTGCAATAAAATGAGGAGTCAACATTGAGTGAAGACAATGAGGTGTTGAGAGGATAAGACTCTGATGCTGTCAATACCATTAGATTTCTTCCACATAGAAATACAGTGGCATCGACAATATCAACGTCTTAAACCTCCCAATTATGGAGATATACTACAACATCTCTTCCCATACAATCAAATTTCAATTAGGTGTGTTGATTATTTATGATAGCATAAAGTAATGTATTCTAAATTCTTCCGCTGAAAAAGACAGTGGGCCTAAAGACACTAAGCTTTTTGGTTCGCATGCCAAATAAATTTGAAACAAATTAACATCATGGTTTCTTGAAGAAATGTATAAAACATAGTTTGATCGACTTTTAATAATTTCATTTTATCTGTTAATGATAAAGTTTTTCCTGGAAAAAATGTGGACCCCCATAATTTGATTTGCATGGTATTTGTTTGCATGCTTAAACCAGCCACTGCTTCATTATTTATGTTTTTTCCACAAAACATTGCCGGTCCCAAGCCCGGATAAATAGGTGAGGGTTGAGGATATAAAAATAATTTATGTCCTCGTAAAGCAATATTACAGTTACAATATTACTTTTACTATACTACTTATACTCGTATTTCTACTACTACTAATTCTAAATGCTTTCATTCCTAACATTAGTGGCAGTTGCTTGCACAAGTTAATAGATACGCACATTTTTGTGTACACTATATTTTTCTATGTTGAAACTATATCTGTACTAAGTAATCATTATTGTCAGAAATAATTTTCATTCAAACCCCCAATCTCATTGTGGGCATACCTGTTTAATGTCTACACGTCAACACACATTTTCCAATTATATTTGAGAAGATAAATCAATACCTAATTATTGTATTTCATAATAGTCATTTGTAATTGGGAAAACATCAGATTTATTTGAAAACAGTCAATTTTATTTGATAAGTAATCGCATGTAATTGAGAATAGTTATTTGTAATAAGAAACAGTCGAATGTAAATGAGAAGGTATCTATTGAGAATGAGAAAACTATTTACTTGCTTCATATGTGTTCTACATTACCAACAGCAACAGCACTAATGTACATTATTTCAATGGAAAGCTATCATGTATTCTGTATTTCAATTTGTGACCTACAATAGCTGGGTTATTAATTTGTTTTCTGAATTACAACTGACATCTTCTCAATTAGAAATCATCTCTGATGAAATTGAAATGATTCTTTCAAAAATACAATTCACTATTCTAAATTACAAGAGTGATAACTTCTCAAATACAATAATTGACTGTTCTCATTCAGCCTATATCATATCTGACATTTTCTCAAATACAAATATTGTTTCCAATTACAATATTACCAATACTTCCTCAAATACAATAATTGGAGAACGTGTAGATCTGAAAGAGAAATATATACTCAAGGAATATCATATAATTTATCTGTTTTGTTGTGGTGAGAAATACTGTCACCTGCTAGGCACATTTTCTCTTATAATATTGGCACTACTGCTCACCTAAACGTCATCAGCTGTGACACCCAGAAGTCACTGAATATCTCAGTTCTGGAGTAAAAAAAACTGGTTTGACCGGTTGAGGCGAATCCGTAACGGGAACCTACCCTTATATCACAGCCTACAATTCTGTAATGCTACACCGGGTTCCACCCCTTCCTAGAGCGATCGCCTAACTATTGTGTCTCCGCTGTGATGCAATTGCGCCATTCGCATCACATAGTCTCAGTAAACTCTAATTAATTATGTACTAGGAGTCCCAAGTGTAAATATTCCACTATTAAAAAATTTTTTTGTTTCATAAACTGTTTTATGTTTCCGGTTACAGATATATGTTTTATAGGCCGACTTAAAAATTTACCCGAAGGTTATCAGCTGTTAAAGTTACAATATTTCTTGACATTTAAACAAATATAATGCATACCCACTGGCGAACAAGAGTCATCTTATGCCAGTGGTTTTTACACTTACCGTTTATTATTATTACACTGGCTTGGTTTGCGATTCATAACTAAACAGACTGTCTTTGAAAGAATAGATTTTAAATGTCAAATATTGTACTATCACCTGATTCATATGAGGATAGAGAAAAAAAATAATAAAAAAATACACCCGTTTTTATCTAATTAATATTACTGTTATATGTGATGGATGCTCGGTAGTAGTATACACGACCAAAGATTCATATTTATAAAACAATCCATTTATCACAGAGAGAATGACCAACGGTTAGAGGATAAAAATTAAAGCATTAATAATTGAACTCTTCTATTATTTGCTTTCTATACCTCAGAGCCCACCACAAGTTTCCAATTCTTTCCATCCAAGTATTCTATGACCTCTCTTCTTTCCAGTCTCCACTTATTGAACCATATATTTCTCATCTCTCCTAGAATTTTACATCTACTTAAAAAATGAAACATGTCCTCGTTTTCCTGACTATTGCACATTGAACATCTGTGTGTTTCTTCCTGTCTTTCCGGTCTGTAATTCAGCGGGAATAGAGATCCTCTAGCTTTGAAAATAATACTTATAAAATTCCGCTTATTCCTATCATTTATATTATTCTCTTATCAGACTTTGCTCCTTATTCAACAGAGCATATATGGAATGAAATTGCGCAGTCTAATTTCTGTGACCAATAGCTGACCCATTCTGCTCCACTCACGCTTTTCCTGCAGATTATCTGGCCAGTCTATATTATTATCTCTACAAAGTCTCAGCCATTCTCCATACCAACCACATTTCTTCTTGATGAATATCTCACTGAGGATTCGCGGAAATCTATGCTCAGGCAGCGCAAGCGTTTCTAATATATAGTTGAAGTGTAGGACAAAAGTATTCACCCACATTGTATCTACTCCAGCTTCAAGGTAAATGACGTAGTTCGGCGTATTTCTTGGTAGGGATAGCAATCTCTTGATAAAAAACTCGGAGTCAAAAGTCACCACTGCTCTGCTTGTAGCATTATAAGCATGCCACTTGCTAGAGATTGGTACCTCGTCATTTAAGATGAGCCTACGCCATACAATATTTATACCAAATTTTGCTGTTGTTACTTTATTTTTAAAATGTGGACGCATCGATAGAGCAGGTGTGAATGTAACTCCCAGATATTTATATTCCTTCACCACCTCCAGTCTTTCCTCTCCATAATACCACCTCTCATCTCTCCTCAGTCTTCCTCCTCTCCTAAACACCATTATTTTTGATTTGGTAATGTTCAATTCTAGATTCCATCGCATACAATATCTTCTCAAATTATTGATCATTCTCTGTAACATTACTGGGTTACCTGAAAAAATTACTATATCGTCTGCGTATAGAAGAGCGTTTATTTGGAAACCATCTATAGATAGGCCTCCACCTATACTCTCACATATGTCATGCACGAAAATCAGAAACAACAAAGGTGAGACCAAGCAGCCCTGTTTTAATCCGTTCTTAATGCTGAAACTTTCTGTTTTTCCTCCTTTACACCATACTGCAGCATTTGTATTGTTGTAGAGACTTTTTATCAACTGTATGCATTTATTTGAGAGTCCCAAATTATGAAGCTTGAAGAATAGGGCTTCTCTATTCATACAATCAAATGCGGAGATGTGAAGTGTGGAGATGAAAAAGGGCTCATTATAGAGGGAGAGGATATTATTAAGATAAAAAATACTTAGAAATAATATTAAAATTAAACATTCTATTTCTATAAATGTTTTCAAGATTAGGAGTAACTTTTTATTTGATGTCCTACCTTGAATTTGCTGTATCCTAGATGATAGTGAGAACTGAGGAAAGCAAGATGACTCATCAGTCTTTTTTATGTAGAAAAAAGCATTTCTATCCTACATCAGGACGGGATAGAGTTCACACTTTTACCACTCCAAATACTGTAGAGTGAATTAATATAGCTTGAATTAATAATATAATTAATTAAATAGAATACTTTTTGTAAAACTGTAACGCCATACCGACCGAACAAAGCGAAAGCTGAAACACTACACTACTAAATGAAATTTCGTAGTCAACTAAATTTACTCCAACTAGATATTCTACCTATGATAGAGAAAGAGAAGAGAATAGGAATAATTAGACAGAGAGTGAATAGTTAGTGTGAGAGATAGCACTATGAGATTTACGGAGGACCGAGTTTATTAACTATTGAGCAATGACTGTAAATCATAGGAATGAAACTACGGAAAGTTGAGGTGAGAGCGTCACAAAAATAGCTATGGTAGCGAGATGACACGATGTGTTGACATGGAAAGGAGAGGGGATGGCTTGCGTTTCATAATTAGAATAGTTTACACAATTACCAATAGATGGCATATAATCCTTAACAGTTAGTGCTTGATTATTTCTGATTTTTGAAGTCTTTTCAAAGTTCTGAGTGCATTTCAAGGAAAGGACATCAGCACTATTGCAAATATTGCGCTGTCTAGACTGGTAATTGTGGTGCGTTGTAGAGAGAAACAAGTGTAGAGACATAGCAACCGATCAACTGCCATTCTTTGAATAATACCGATAATGCGAATTCTATTTAGCCAGTACAGAGTACAGTATACAGTATATATGCTACTGTAGGCTGTGCCCGTAGAATAAATTAGTCAAACACTTAGAACACAATTATTTATAAAAACTCTAAATGAACTCTATATAAAATGAAAAACAAATAACTCTAACAAACAACAAACAACTCTATATTAAATGTAAATGAACTCTATATTGAATTGTTTTTGGAAAAATATGATTCACAATTTCAGGTTTTCTAATCCCGAAAATCCCGGGATTGACGCTGAAAAATCCTGGAATTGTTAGGTATCAAAGATCCCGGGATTGACATCCCTAATTACAAATAACTTGTCACTAATGCTAGACAAATATTTTGAGGCTCTTTCGACATCCAGTCTGTTTCTATACTTATTCTTGATTGCAAAATGGTTGCATAACCATGAAGAGCCAGCCGGAATGGTGATTTCTTGTGGAGTGGAGTCGAGGGGATAGGTTGTCGTGACCATAGACGACACAAAATATGCCACTCGTAAAAATATGCCACTGCCGTCAAGTTGTCCCCCCGACTACTCGACACCTACTGGACCGGAGGTGTCAACTAGTCTCGACCGTAAATGACAACTTGATACCTCGCACCCTTACGACAGGGTGTCCCCCCGACTAGTTGTCACCTCCTCAGAAAGGATACAACTAGACGGGAATGGCTCACGTCTACTTGTCCCCCAAAAACCGGTTTTAAAAGGGGACAACTAGTCGTGGTGTCAAGTAGTCGGGGTGTCAAGTAGTCGGGGTGTCAAGTAGTCGATGTGGCACCTAGTCGTGTACCCGTTAAATGGAGCAGAACACGGTCGGAGTGAACGCAGCTAGTACCACAGACATCCTACGTTCTTCTACTACAACATCAAAATACATCTTTCCCTAGCTGGAGTTAAGAAAGGACGTGTGGGCATCCAGTTACAGCGCTGGCGAGAAGGTGAGGTATGAACGACATCATTTGCACTTTGTGGCAGCTATCCAGCCTGTTTCAACCTGCAACAACAAGTTAGATTTGGACCAAAATCTAATGGGACTCGAGAATATTCCGAAGAAGAATGGAATAGGAGAAGGAAGGCAACTAGAGACCGGACCAATTTGTTCTGTCTTGTAAGCCGCATTCCTGACGACTCCAGAGAGCTGGGTACAGGGAGTACCCAACTAGGCTACTTATGACCAAGTCCTGTTCCGGGGCACTTTTATCTTGCCGATTTCGAGTGGAATAGCAAGAGGACCTCCAATAGGAATTGGGAACACTTTTCCTGTCACGGAGATCACATTCCCGAGAGCCACAGACAGCCGGTGATCGAGGTGTTGGACTCGGTGACCTCCAGTGAAGCATGGTTCCAGGGCCATTTTATCTTGCCTATTTCGAGTGGAAAAGCAAGAGGACCTCCGACAGGGATTGGGATCACTTTTCCCGTCCCGGAGATCGCATTCCTGAGAGCCACAGACAGCCGGTGACCGAGGTGTTGGACTTGGTGACCTCCAGTGAAGCCCGGTTCCAGGGCCATCTTATCTTGCGGATTTCGAGTGGAATAGCAAGAGGACCTCCAATAGGGATTGGGAACACTTTTCCCGTCCCGGAGATCACATTCCTGAGAGCCACAGACAGCCGGTGACCGAGATGTTGGACTCGGTGACCTCCAGTGATGCCCGGTTCCTCCAGGTCCATTTCATCTTGACGATTTTGAGTGGAATAGCAAGACGACCTCCAGGAGGGATTGGGAACACTTTTCCCGTCCCGGAGATCGCATTCCCAGAAGCTACCAGACTGCTCCTACTCCCGTCTCACCACGCCCAACCCAGTTAGGCAGTGCGAATGCACGGCCCCTCTTTCCTAAAAGAGGAAATCATCTCAACAAGGCACTCAAGGCCCTGTTCCAACCCCGACACGAGCTAGGGTGGTTGACGGATACCACACAAAGCGTCCCGTCCCTTGCTGCGGCCCACCCCAGACGCCGACTGAGTCTAGCCGGCCCAGAGCGACACTGGGAATTCTGATAGAGGACGGTGTGGGTAAAAATCTACTCAGAAAGTCGACCTTAAATTCACCTACGTTAATTGAGAAATCAAGTATAGCTGTAAATTTTATATTTGTACATAGCCGTAAAAAAGGTATCGTTTTTCTTCCGGGATTTCCTTCAATATAGAAGATGAATTCATATCTTCTCGATAATGCCTCGTGTTAATCATAATCAAATAGAACATTTGGAGTATAAAGTAGGATGCAGTTTTGAGGTATACGAAAATCAAGTGAACGATGTTTTTTTCAAAGTATGATTTTTCAATTCAACATAGGCCTATAGTGAGGTCCACGTTATAATGGCAGTGGAGAAAGATAGGAGTAAAATGTTGCCGATCCTCTGTCTTGTATTATGGTAGCTGATACAGGTTATTGACCTCACTATTGCCTGTTTGCTATATTATCATTGTAATCCATTCCAAATCCAATTTCACAAGCAATCAAATGTTCGTTATACTATCAACGGCTCATTTTCGTTTGAAATAATCAATTATATTCTATTAAGCAAGAAATTATATTCTTCAATAATTTCTTAATAAAGATGGAAGGAATATTTTATTAATTGTTAATTCTACATTGTTAGAAGACGATCTGGCAACAGATCAAAGCGAGAAAGAGACAGCGCTATCCGCTTTGTTGGATGATAGACAAGGATAGCAATACCATTGCTAATCAAACTTTGCCATTATAACGTGGACCTCACTATAGTTGCTATACTATCATTGTAATCAATTTACAAATCCAGTTTCACAAACAATCAATTCAATCCCAAACCCAATTAAAGTAATTGATTTAGATAATGAAAGTGGTTTGACAATGTTACTTAGATATTGTCTCAAAAGTTTTCCTTTTCATAGGTCTTCTTTATTGAATCTCTCTCCGTCCCGTTTCTCCTTGTCATACCTGATTCAGCCTTACTTTCTCCGCTACTTCTAAGATGTTTCTCCATTCCGCTTCACCTTCTTTTTCTTTATCACACGCTCTGCGCTCTTCTTCACAATCGTTTTTCTCACTTTTTACATGTTTCACTTCTCAGCTCACCCTCTTGATGTTTTATTGTTTTGCAAAGTATTTTCTTCCCCCTGTTTTGAGTTTCAACTGATATTTTTTATTCTTCTCATCTCTGCTATGGTAAGCTTGTCCCTTTTTCCAAAGTACCAACTAGTAACAATAACGTTTCAGGAAACAGGGAGTGCCGATGAGTGAGATGATGTGCTTTGTCTTTTGTCTCCCTCGTTTCTGTATGATACCAATGTAGGTAAAGTCTGTTCACGGTCAATAGAGATGTTTTCGAAGAAGGAAGGAAGCTTGGAGCACGGATTAGAGAAACATAATTTATTGGGGTATGTTGTTCCTATTATCTGTGCTTGGAGGCTGTAAACACGTTTTGCAAAACACCCCACTTCTGTATTATCACCACCCAAACATCTCACTTGGGACTTGGTCCCTCGCACCCTCAACGTTTCAACATTAGCTACGGTGCAATATTCTGCACTTTTCCCCTCTTTGTGATCTTGATCCGACTCAGACTCCTGGAGCCTCGATTTCTTTGTCAGACGTTTTTGAATTTTTTCTTGATTCGACTCACAGACTTTCAAGTTGTACTCATTCTCAACGAAAACTATACTTTTTAAAAATAATGGTATTTACTTAAATTCAATATTGATAAAATACATGCTAATATTTTTTCGCGAATTTTTGCTCTGCTGAGCATGATGTCCATGACAGTTCTACAGTGAGGTCCACGTTATAATGGCAGTGTTTGAGTAGCAATGCTATTGCTATCCTTGTCTATCATCCAACAAAGCGGATAGCGCTATCTCTTTCTCGCTTTGCTCTGTTGCCAGATCATCCTTTAACAATATAGAGTTTATTAATTAACAAAATATTTCATATTAACTATGAAAGTTCATTATGAAATTATTGAAAAGTATAATTTCTTGCTTAATAAAATTGTAGTTGTAGTTATATTATAATTGTAGTTACAAACAAAAATGAACCGTTAATAGTATAACAAAAATTTGATTGCTTGTGGAATTGGATTTGGAATTGATTATTGACTATCTCTTTCTCGCTTTGCTCTGTTGCCAGATCGTCCTTTAACAATAAAGAGTTTATTATTTAACAAAATATTTCATATTAACTATGGAAATGTATTATGAAATTATTGAAAAGTATAATTTCTTGCTTGATAAAATATTAATATTGATTATTTTAAACGAGAAGGAACATAGTCAAACCTATATCAGCTTCCGTCTATAGAAGGCATTGACAAGACAGAGGATCGGCAACGTTGTTCTGCAATCTTTCTTTATTGCCAATAACGTGGACCACACTATAGGTTAGTACTTCGAGGGTAATACAGGGGATAATGATAGATGAATGGAAGCTAGGGAGTTGGATGGCCTCCAAACCAAGTGATTTTTATTTTCTATATCTTTCTTTTAATTCTATGTTGAATGGTTGCTTTGTTAATATTGTTTGTGTAATTTATCTCGGTTCCTCATTGCATGTATGATACTTTGAGTAATCCATTTCTTTATTGGTCTGTTTTTGTGGGATAACTTTATTATAGTGGTTCTTTTATTAAGAAGTTCTGTGAATGTTTTTGAAAACAATTCAACAGTGTGATCAATATTATGATTTTCATTGAATATGTAATTCCAGTTTTCATTTTCAAAATCAGAGTTTAAACCAATGTAATCCACTTTTTTCAAACTATGTTCAACCCCAATGGGGTTTCTGTTATTATTATTTTTTTTATTATTATTGTGTGAGATGTGGAGTGATGTACTAAAATGGTCAGTTATTGCAGTTTTCCAAATAATTCCTTTTACTTCATTTTTTGATTTTATAGTCTTTAAAGAATATATGATCTAGGCAACTACTGGAATTGTTTTGTATCCTTGTAGGCTTATTAATAAAAGATTTATATCCTTTCAATTGAAGATTATATAGGTATTCATCTATCAATCGGTCTCTACCAAGTAGATCAATGTTTATGTCGCCAATTATAATTTTACAGCAATCAATGTATAAATTATCTAAGCATGAGTCCAGACCATTGATAAACCCATTTATTTTTAACGATGGGGATCTATAGAGTCCTACAATTATGAATTTTCTACTTGCAATGACACAATTAACAATAATAGAATTCGCTTCGTCAATCGTAGCTTTTATCTCATCGTACTTGATAGAGTTATCTATGAACATACAAGGACCATCGCTTCTCGAATATCTTGCCATTTTATCAATCCTAATATAACCATTCAATTCATAAATCTTACTATCACACTCATCCATGATCCAAGTTTCGGACAATAATATTATTTGATATTTAATTTTTGATTCATACAAGTAACAAGAAAATTGTTCAAAATTTTTCCGCATACTCCTTATATTCATGTGCAGAATATTAATACTGTCATTTAGGCCTATATTACAATTAGTTAATGCTTGTAAATCAAAGAAGTCATCTATTTCCAACGTTTCATAATGCTCAATGTGATTATAATAATCTAATTCATGAGAAATCATACCTATGAAAAATTATAATGTAACAACAGAAAGTAATACGGTAATAAAATAATAAAATTACTGTAAAAAAAAGAAACAGCAAAGCAAAATATAAAATTGAATAAAAAGACATATTTTTTGTGATTAATTTTCCAGAAGGATAAACAAAATAATTATCAATCAAAGTTGAAAGTTCATTTTCGTTCTCTATGAATGAGTGCAAGTCCATAATATATATTAAATAACAGTATAGATACCACTCTTATCCTGTGTTCCCTAGGGATGCTGCTCCTGCTTGTCCTCCGGTCCGTCATTGTTGTCGGCTATTGTTAACTTCTTCAGTGTGTGGGTGTCGAATATCCGAATCGTCCGCGAGGCCTCATCTTTTCTGACGAATATCTTCCCATTCCTTATCCAGATGAACTTATAGTTGTTTTTCTTCGCATTCGCCTTTGTTTCATTGAATAGGTGCCTTGTGTGAGGAGTTAAATTTTCATTAATAAATACCGGTCCATCTACAAGGTTTTTATGAATGTGTGTGCTACGCAATCCATAGGGATTGTTATTACTCTTTTCTTTTTGGTATGCTTTGAAATTTGTTAGCCAATTTTCTCTGATTTTTCTTGACGAAAATGCAACAATAATAGGAGGAACCTTTTTTCCATTCTTGATAGGAATTCTATGCGCAGCCTCAATTCCGAGATTTCCATCATTATTATTTATTTTGAGAACTCTTGCCGTTGCTTTGATTATTTCATCAATATTTTCATTCTTTGTTACTGGGATTCCAAGTTTTTTAGTCTTCCATATTGCTGTAGACTCTCTGTTAGATCTTTTTCCATCTGGAAACAATTTTGTTTTCAAAGTTTCATTTTCCTTTTCCAGGTTAGAGTGATCCAATCTATACTTTTCAATTATTTCATTATATTCATCGATATTGTCAGAGAAAAAATTTACAGAATTTCTTAGGTAAGAAACGTTATCATTTGTTTTTTTTAATTTCCGCTTTCATCTCTTTCATTTCTTCCGTTATGGTATCTCTTATTTCCTTCTTTAGTTCAGCAATAAGTTCTTTGCTTAATGATACTTGGTTGTTTTGCATGTTTATTAAGTTTTTATTTGTACTCTTGCATGTCTTGCAACGCCACTTCCTTGTGGATTCTTTAGATAATTTCTTGAAATTACTCTCTGTAAAATTAGCGCACAGATAGTGGAAATGAAGTTTACACTCAGAACAAATTAGTATAGTTTTTGAATTAAATGCTCTGTTACAGTTGCAATCACACTTTTGCATAGCGTTTATTTCATTATTATTTAATTATTTATTGTTTATTCTATAATTGAATTATTACTATTGAAGAATGAAAGAACAGGGAAGAGGGTACGTCAAGAGGGCGACCGAGACTTATTAGGGTAGGGAAGCCCCTGGATAGGATAGGAATTTGATAGGAAGGAACTTTGGATGCTTGAAAACGAAAATTCCTAATAGAAAATAAAATAGAATTTACCAGTTTGCTGTAGTTTGTAGGTTATAAGCACTATTATTGTATCGAGAAGCACTGGTTTGAACAGTCGCACAGATAAACGTTGATAAATCGGAGAACGAAAAAACACATCCGCTCCGTTCGGCGTCTGAACTGATACTGATACTGATACTTGACGTTCTTAAACAAATTGTATTTTTGTAACGACATTAGGACAATGAATGATTTTGATTTCGTTTGACTTACGAAATAACTGTGACAGGACAGCAACGGTCTTCAGTACAGCAGCGAATCTCCGGCTTCCTCTTTATTGTTGTTATTCGGTAATCCATTTTTTTTGGGTTGAGCTCTTGAGATGTATACATATCATGCAAATAGCTATGGAGTGCACAGTGTAGCTTCATTCTTTTTATTTTTAATTCAATTTTGTCCAGTTTAATAGCATCATGGATCTCCCACTCGCCACTTGTTATTATATTATTTACAATCGCAATATACGAAGTGAAACAAACTAATTATTTATATACAGTCGGCGTATATAAGTCTTGCGTCTCTGACACTGTAATATTAGGATGGTTATTAATTGTCTTGCCTCTTCAATAGGGACTGTACATTAAAACTCAAAACTTAATCACAAAAATGTATTCTCCTTGATTTGGCATAAACAAACGATTTCAAATTTTCTCCAAAGTCCAGTTTCTTTGCAATTTCATTTTCAATCGAGAGTATCGTGAGGGAATTGAGCTTTTCATTCACCTTTTTAGAGCGCAAATACATTTTTATAGGTTTTACTTTGCTAAAAAAACTACGTTCTGCACTAGCCACTGCACTAGCCACGGGAATTGTTAGGAAATTAAATTCTGCAAACCACAAGTTTGTGAACATGTCTTTGCTGTTGAACTTTTCAAATTATACCAAACACTTCGCTCGCTATGAGAGAATTGGAGGGGATGAAAATGTTCAGAAGGAGAAAACAATAGCCTATTCTCAAATTCGGAGAATTTTCTGGTACCTCTGCTTGAGTACCATACATGAACATGAGATCAGCAAACATCACATGCTCCAGTTTCCAAAGAAATTGATTTAGACAACAAATACTATAGTAATCTGCTACTTATTATTTTACATTGATATGCAGATAATATATAATGAAAGGCGCCAGGCGCTTTCTTACACTCAAAACACAACACAATCTACTCCGCGCAATCAACTAGGCTACATCAAACAAGATGTAGTTTGATGACATGCTTATCAACTTTTTTTGTTGAATAAATAAATAAATGGAGTAATATGCTCTTCTTACTACTGTAGCCTTCTCTTCGAAAGTATATTTTCTTTGAAGTATATCAAAGAAAATATACTTTTTCTTGAAGTCACATGACTTAATTTATCTCCTCCACACTTTTAACCCTATTAACGTTCATCTTCTTCTTTTTATTCTTCTTCTTCTCCTCCTCCTTCTTTTTCTTCAGTTTTCTGTTTTAGACAAACTGAGAACTTGAAGCACTGAAATCTTGAAGAACTGAAAATAAGCCTATAACTATCCTCGACAAATTCAGAATCAATATGCAAAATCTCATGTTAATCAGTTCAGTAGTTCAGACGTGATGATGCGTCATACGTGAATTTCCTATCCAGTACCTGTATACGCCAATTCTTTCTTTATAATATTATTATAGTTAAATAATGTAATAAACTTTATGTATTAATAATATTCACATCCAAGTCTTTAGAAAACGCACGTAAACAGCAGCTGACAGACGTCTGCAGAGGTCCACAGAAATACGAAAAGAGACTTCCTCGCCAGGTGTTTGAATTTTGAACCGCATATAGACGTTCATGGTTGAAGATTGTAGGAAGCAAAAGATGTAATAGTATATTTCGCACCTAGGGCCGAAAATGAGACTTTTCCGGCTCGAAATCGGTTTTCAAGTCCGAGGCCGTAGGCCGAGGACTAGAAAAGATTGAGAGCCGGAAAAACATTTTTGCCCGTGGTTCGAACGCTATTTTTCGCCACACAGAGAAATAAACAATATATATGAGAATAATTGTTTATTAAGCAGTTCCGAAAACAAAAGTGGAAGGTCATAGCTCTAGCTATTAGTATAGTTATTAGTATCTAGTTATTAAAGTATAGAAAACTGAAGAATACATAATACTTGGAAACCTCACAGAATCATATTGATTTTTCCAATACATCAATAAATTTTAGTTCTATTAGGATCCTCCTCAATTTGAATCAGGCAGCCTTTTGTTTTCCAATTCCAAAAAAAAATACCTAAAATACTCGTTTCACTGGGAATTCGTGTCTGATAGTAGCCTACATTATAACTGAAGAATATAAATTATTACTCATTTTATTGTGATCTATTCATGTTTTTCTTATGAAATTCAATAAATTATAGGCCTACAGCATGAAGACTATGTCCAATTCATTTGTACTGGTGGCAAAATTTTACATTGAAAATAATTATTTGATAAAATCCAAGTTCAATAGTAATGAAAACAAATTCCTTCAAAAAATAATTGATAATAATACGTTTCGAGGGAAAAAATTAAGAACAAAAAAATGGGAAGTATTGGGGGATTCGAACCGAGGTACCATCGCTCCGTAAGCAAGCTTCTTACCGCTGCGCTACATAGACATTCGTAAATGGTAGTCTTATAACCTGCTGATAAAAATACACACTTTGGGCTATGGAACTTCAATTAGCCTACGATAGCATAGATGAATTTGAACATTAATATTCTGAAAAATCTAGAAGGAAAATAGAAATTTGGGCTTCCAGGTGCACGAGATTGATATTTTTAGAATCTATGTTCAAAATTTGGAGATCTAAATCATTCCCGTTTTTTCGGTATGCAATCCACAAGTTGACATGTTTTGATGCGAACAAACACAACCCCACTCTCTCTTATTATATAGAAGAAGAAGATATCTTAGGTACCTCTATTTCATTCATCCAAATAAAATGATAGTATATTACTGCAGAATACTTTATTCAATTCTAGAAGCATAAACTGATTCTGTTTCATAAACTATTTGTTAAAACGTTCAGCACCATGGATATTGCCCAAGTAGTTCCAAAACTATCCACCAGGTTTTGTGATAAACGCAGTACTATGAGGTTTGAGGTTAGATTCTATTATACTCTGAAAATTGAATTTGAGTAGTTTATAATATCTTATTTGTATTTCATTCATCCAAATGAAATGATAGTATCTTATTGCAAAATACTTTATTCAATTCTAGAAGCATAAACTGATTCTGTTTCATAAACTATTTTGTAAACCCGTTCATATCAAATCAGAATCAGCTGTTATTCAAGGTCATTTTACAGCCCTAGGGCCGTAAAGTTTTACCGGCCTGGTCGGAAAACAATCACTTTCGGCCACCATATGACGCACGTAAACCAGCTCATTACATCCAAGTGTGGCGAAAAAGTTAATACCAGAGAAAGCCCTAATTAATGTGTTTAATGGAATCACTGCGAAGGACCTAAATCACAATGATTCTCCAAAAAAATTAACGATCGTCATCGTCTATAAATAATTCCACATGATTGCTAGAAAAGCAGGTTCCTATACAAACACTGCACAAAACTCAAGCGAGAGGCAGCGCAATAAAAGTCTGTTATAAGTAACAAATGCAACGCCAATTGCATTGAAATTGATGTAGTGTGCTCTCCACACATCAAAAATGGTTTAGTGATAGTAAACTTCGATGAAAATCTACAAAAAATTGATAAATAAGCATTTTTAAAAGTGCTCTTACGGAAATTTGAGTAGGAAAAAGCTTAATGTAGTTGTATTGGAGTCCGCTAGATGGCGCTGGCAGAAAAAATGATACAAATCACTTGATACTGTATCAACTTCATAGAATCGCAAATCACTTGATACTGTATCAACTTCATAGAATCGCAAATCACTCTTGATACTGTATCAACTTCAAAGAATCCCAGAGAAATGAAACTTCTTCTTCTTCTTCTTCTTCTTCTTCTTCTTCTTCTTCTTCTTGTTCTTGTTCTTGTTCTTCTTCTTCTTCTTCTTCTTCTCTTCTTCTTCTTCTTCTTCTTCTTCTCTTCTTCTTCTTCTTCTTCTTCTTCTTCTTCTTCTTCCTCTTCCTCCTCCTCCTCCTCCTCCTCCTCCTCTTCTTCTTCTTCTTCTTCTTCTTCTTCTTCTTCTTCTTCTTCTCTTCTTCTCTTCTTCTTCTTCTTCTTCTTCTCTTCTTCTTCTTCTTCTTCTTCTTCTTCTTCTTTCTTCTTCTTCTTCTTCTTCTTCTTCTTCTTCTCTTCTTCTTCTTCTTCTTCTTCTTCTTCTTCTTCTTCTTCTCTTCTTCTTTCTTCTTCCTTCTTCTTCTTCTTCTTCTTCTTCTTCTTCTTCTTCTTCTTCTTCTTCTTTCTTCTTCTTTCTTCTCTTCTTCTTCTTCTTCTTCTTCTTCGTCTTCTTCTTCTTCTTCTTCTTCTTCTTCTTCTTCTTCTCTTCTTCTTCTTCTTCTTCTTCTTCTTCTTCTTCTTCTTCTTCTTCTTCTTCTTCTTCTTCTTCTTCTTCTTCTTCTTCTTCTTCTTCCTTCTTCTTTCTTCTTCTTCTTCTTCTCTTCTTCTTCTTCTTCTTCTCTTCTTCTTCTTCTTCTTCTTCTTCTTCTTCTTCTTCTTCTTCTGCTATTGATATAAAGAGATATAAGATTGCTATCGAGTGAATTCTGAATGTGCGTCACCCTCAATTCTGCCATTCATAATAATTTCCCTTTATGATGATTACTTTCAATGTCCCTGATAACTCTGGTACAATTGTTTATCCTAGTATCTTCGTGCATAAATGGTTCACAATCACAAAACCATTTTTGACTTGGCCCTCCCACTCAGATATTTGTATTATTCATATTAAATATCACTTTTTTAGAGGATCATTGAGATTATAATTTGTGTAAAATAAGTTGAGACTTGGCCCTCCATCCGAAGAAATTACAGGGTTGCCAAATCGTGTAAAATTGCAACTTTCTCAAATTTCCAATTCAACGTCAGAATTGGATGTAGAATATCATCCCCGATATCCTAGTAGTACTAGAAAAGCTTCAGGGTTGAAGGATTAAAAGGAAATTTAACTTTTATGATAAAATTGGAAACATTGCGAAGATTTGTTTTTCTTTTGAATATCACTTCTCTCAGAATCATGGGGCGTCGTAATGCGTAATAATTTTATATCAGATTAACGGGGAGAATGTCTCCTTTCTATTGATTTCTGGATCATTTTTATCCGACTTATAGGCCTAGTTATTTTTCAATATTAATGATTATGTTCTTCAATGTCGAGACATTTCGAGCAGAAAACATGAAATTTTAGACATGCCAGAAACCTTATTGTTTCAAAAGATAAATAGGTGGTGAAAGCGAGAAAGTTACTCACAAATAATTGAAATTATTTTCAATATTCAATTATTTTAAGTGATATTCGAAAGAAAAACAAATCTTCGCAATGTTTCCAATCTATATCTATAAAAGGCTAAGCCTCGACAGACTGAAATCACACCACAGCCCAAACTACTGAGCCTGAAAACTTAAAACTTTGCACAATTGTTTATGGTAGCCTCAAAACATCCACTAAGAAAGGATTTTCAAAAATTTGCCCCCCTGAGGGGGCTGGGCCCTCCCAAAAATTTTGTACTTTCTAATCGTTCATTTCACAGCAGTCATAAGGAACTTTTTTGCTCAGCTACCAAAAATTTAAAATCACACTACAGCTCAAACTAATTGGCCTACAGACTTAAAACTTTGCACAAATGTTCTTCAAACATGCAAGACGCGCACTAAGAACGGATTTTGAGATATTTTGCCTCTAAGGGTTTCAAAGGATAAAAAAGGATCCTATTAAGTAAGGTTATGAACATGGTAAGGTGAACGCCATATGGAACTGAGATAATTGACACATAATATTCTAACATATGTTGTAATCATTGGAAAGCTTAAAATAATTTTATCAATCAGCTGATCGAATTAATTTTGCGTTGAGAGCGCGAGCGTATTGTATGTGTATATTCGCCACGTGTGTATTCCATTGATGTATGCTTGGCCAGTTCGGTTTGCGCCTTCTATTAGCTGTATATGGAGTCTTATAAATTCCGATTAAAAAATAGCAGATAGATTTTCTTTGGTTAGGAGTTTGTTGATGATTCTTTTTTCAAATTCAAATTCTATTGCTATCAAAAATCACATTGAAAACTTTCTTAATAGGCAACAAGATTACAAACATATACCTACATTTATTTGTAGCACGGCCAGAAAAAGACAAATTCGAGTACTATTCGTGAGTTCATTCAATAGAACTTATATATTTTTCGTTAATATTTTGTGAATAAAAAGTACGAGTTGATGAGAGATGTGAGTAACTCCTTATATTTGATCCAAATGGTTATTCATATTGTAGTAGTCGTGGTCACTGCAATCAAAAGGTTTTTATTCTGTGGCTGATAAATTTCATACGTATTGATTGTCCATAATGTATCCAGTGTCTATAATGGAAGTGATTGAACTACTGAGAACTAATGACTTAGTGGTCTCTCATAGAATTTATAGTATTCCTGGTGATTGAGCCTGTCTTTTTTCAGCGTTGACTATTAATAATAAAGCTTTATTTATGAATAGCTTACCCGGCGAACTTTGTACCGCCAAAATGTCAATGTATCTCATGTCACACTTGACTTTATTTGGTGAATCATGAAATTTATCTGACAATCAATATTGTCATTTACATCTTAATATGGACTTTTTCAGGTGCTTAGTCATGCAGCATTCATTATTCAGAAAACATATTCTTCTCAATCAAATTGGTAGTAATATCTATCAGTAGAGTGTTGAATAAAAAAATATATATAGACTATATAGGTTAAATCAGTGTTTCAAAGATGAATTCGATGTTTTCATAGTTGTTGATTGTCAATAGATGGTTCAGGAAATATGCAATGTACAATGAATCACACCGAATTCCATATTCTTACCATCTTCCATTTTAGGATGAATATAAGCTAAGCTAAGTTAAAAAAAAATTGTTAATTATTCTGTCATTCTTCAGTACCTAATTAATGAATGCAATATGAACAACTCTCTTTCATGAGGTCAATAATTTTTTCCAACATTTTCCAGTTTCTCAATGATAGGGGAAAAATTTCTGTTCAGAAACCATCCCCAATATTCACACAACATATCCCAAAAGTTTCTTGCCGTTATGTCAAGTAGTTTTCAAGTCTATAGGGAACAAACAAACATACAAACAAACACACAAACAGACATTCATTTATATATATATATTATATATATATATATTATATATATATATATATATATAGATTTACATTCGGCTCAAACAAAAGCCTCTCTAAATGGAGGTAGAATGATAAGGTTGACAACTTTTACTTCTGTTGTTTCAACATTTTTTTTCAAATCACTTTCAAAAAGTTCATGTGGTACCTACTATTGTGTTTGAGACACTTGTGGCGCTATCATAGTTCCACCACTATTCTGTTCCGCAGTCCTATCTCTTGCAGTCGTTAACTATATCTATAATAAGTTAAAAAGCTGATTTATAAACGTACGGGATAGGAAAATTATGTATGACGCATCATCACGTCTGAACTACTGGACTAATTAACTTGAAATTCTGCAGATAGATTCTTAATCAACCAAGGATGGTTATAGGCCTATTTTCAATTTCTCATAATTTCATTACGTCAAATTTCAGGTTGTCAAGTTTTAAAATAGATCCTTGTGAAGCACGGGTTCCTGCTAGTTTTATCATAAAAGTTAAATTTCCTTTTAATCCTTCAACCCTGAAGCTTTTTTAGTACTACTAGGATATCGGGGATGATATTCTACATCCAATTCTGACGTTGAATTGGAAATTTGAGAAAGTTGCAATTTTACACGATTTGGCAACCCTGTAATTTCTTCGGATGGAGGGCCAAGTCTCAACTAATTTTACACAAACTATAAGAGGCCTATCAGGTCCATCACGATGGTTCAATAAGTCAATCAATTATTAAGGCCTTCTTTGGTATAACATTTGTTTCTTGCAATAATCTTCAACCCTGTGATTAGTTCTTCTTCTGGGGAATGGGGAAAAGAGAACCCATCAAATCTCAAGCTATCCAATGAAAGAGAAACTAATCCGATATCTTGACATCATAATCTCCTGGAAGTGTTCGAATCAGTCAAAATTCACTAATTATGTAATTATTATGAAGTTGAATCGTGATTTATATGGTGCTCAAGCAATAAACACAATAGGCCTGCTATAGTTTTGTTAGTACTGTACTGTACATTATTTCAGGAGGTTAGCTCTTACAAGAGTCGAGGCTTGTGAAAATGGGCCTAGGGATGCCAAACTGCTAAATCCGGCTCTACATGTTTAGTTCTATTGTATCTATGATCGTCAAAATGTTTCATGTTGTTAAAAATCATGCTTAAATGTTATAATTATTATTGTAGTAACCGAAAAGGAAAAATCAGAAGCAATGTCCTACTTGCAACCATAGCATAGCATTCAATGTAGCATATTATAATATATGACAGTCAGCTTATTTCAAATCATAATAATAGACTTCTAAGCATAAAGGCATTTTTCCAGACGCTGCGTCAGTACAGAAGGTATATGAGAGAGTTTCTTCTTCTTCTTCTTCTTCTTCTTCTTCTTCTTCTTCTTCTTCTTCTTCTTCCACCAACTGCCCACAGGTCTCCGCTCCGTATGGCAATGCGGGCCGCACGTTTGTTTTATAGATATTTTCCTTTAGTTTTTTAATCATTGTTCTATCATAAAGTATATTCCAGTCATTTTCCTCCAATTCATCTACTTCTCTGTCCATGAGAACAAATTTGACATGATGTGTACCTTATAGCACATATAACAACAAAAGTAAAAAATTTGAAATCAAGAAGCACACATCAAAATAAACGTACAATTTCAACTTGTTTTGTAGTGATTTTGCTCTCCATATTGAGTAGAAATACTATGGATTATTACAGCCAAAAATCTACGAGACACTGGTTCCGATTGTCGTCATTATTTTCAATCTACGGTGAACTATAACTAAAGAATAGATCAGCAGAATATGGGTATATACCCCAGTCAGAGTATAGATAGGGTATACGTAGTGAACAGCTAGCGTCAAGATTAGTAGATATAATGAATATATAATACATATATGAATATATATAATATATATTCCATATATAGGGAATAACGCCTGCCGTTTGCCTAGATTATAAAAATAATATTAATAAAAATTAAAGTGATATGTCATTCGTGAATAGATTTATGAGAAAATTATAGTATACCGTACCCTCAAGGACGTCAGTCCGTTTGTAGAATTAATAACAGGAAAGAATTCTTTAACAAGAATAAGAATAAGAATACATTTTGTTTTTCTTTAACAAAACAATATTCGCCATGGCACCACCAGCAAAAGTAAAACTTGCTCGCTGGTGGGAGTCTTTATTCTAACCCTAATTAATTCAATCTTTTCACACAATCCAACCCATAGAAAGCAAGCGCCCCTGATGTCAGCTGATGAAGCTCTTGCTCGGGTGTGAAATGCACACCTCAATTCGCCAAGAAAAGTGAGTGTTTTTCGATTACTTATAAATGTAAAACAGTGTTTAAACTACAACAAAGTTAAAGAATTAATAATATGATAATTACTTGTTTACACTCCAATATTATTGATTGAATTGAAAAACTAGCCTACATGAAACATAATCTTTGTAACAACAAAAAAGTTTAAACTAGGAAAATTTGAAACTCCTAGTATAAGAGGCTTTTGGGTCGGCACAAAATTTTGAATTTTAATAACTACATTAATTGAATTATATCTTTTAAAATAAAAATCGAGCCTCAAATTTTGACTTTCAATAACTTTCTTATGTGTGATGATTCTAATTTGTCGATTTTTTCCTAATTTGATGATTTTTTCTTAGTTTTGTTCGTTATGTTTGGGACCAGGTTTATGGCCTATGAAATTTATAATCCGACTCCAGGACTTTTTCCTACGGTCCTTCAAAGTTTGCATGTAATCCTAATGGGAGAAGATTTGTGAACTGGCCACATTCAGAAATAAAAATCAGCTGTTATAATCATTGCGTCATCCAACAGCCGTCGGTAGATCTGTTTTTCAATTTTCTTTCTATTGATTAACAAGATTTTAATTCTCAATAATGCCGCGGTACGAACGACGTCCAAACTTGGGTCGTAGAACTCGAAATGCTGTAAATTTAGAACATGCACGGGAGAATCAGCAGCAAGGAGACATACCATTCAATTCCCAGCAAGCTGCATCCAACTATAACTAAAAATACAAACTGCTGCACAACCATCTAAGCACATATAGTGTGGTCCACGTTATAATGACAGTGAATAAAGATAGAAGAATAGCGATGCCGATTCTCTGCATCAACTAATTATATTTCTACACTGTCAAAAACATAATTGCCATCGTTGTGGACCTAGAAAAGGATGGTACCTGTCATTATAACGTGGACCTCAATATAGGAAGTCCATATTGAGATTTAAATACTGATTGTTGGGTAATTTTCATAAAAATATAGTGCATGAGATTAAGCTAGGGCTAAGCACACCTGAGGAGGCGCGGCTTGGTGATACAAAGTGTTGATGTTATAGAGATTGCCTTAACACACCGTTCCACGCCCAGTGTGTGTGAGTTCTTCCATTCAAACCAATAAGCAAGAAGCAACTGGATGCAAAATGGATGCGCATCGCGCCTCCTCAGCTAACGTTTGTCATGAGATGCATTTATTTGGCGGTACGAAGTTCGCCGGGCCAGCTAGTAATCTAATAGATTACCAACCTATCAACAATCTACAGAATGTCTGATGAGTCACTCCCTATTTTTATACAGCTATAATTTCTTTATCTATGAACCAATTTTGTTAGATAGAGCACTCTTTGAGGTTTTGTTTAACACTAATTTTCATTTGTTTCAGTTTAAAAATGCCCCCTATCTTGACTGTGGAAGAACGAGCCAAAATAACAGCTCGTTATGAGGTCTGGGGATCTGTGGTGCGAGTACAAAGGTGATGGATGGCTGAACGAGGGATCCATGCAACACTGGATCCAAAAACACTGAGATCTTTCTTAAGAATCGTTGCAACAGAGTAATGTGAAAGACCATTTTCACTAGATTCTTGACGCAGTGATTTCTTAGGGCTCCTCATGAACATTTCACGAACTCTGTCAACATTCTCTGCTGTCCTTGGCGTTGATGGTCTTCCTGATCGTCTTGCATCTGCGACACTCCCTGTTAGTAATTTGGAATGAGAGTTTTCAACAGTTTTTGCATCCAGTGTTGCATGGATCCCTCGTTCAGCCCTCCACCACCTTTGTACTCGCACCACAGATCCCCAGACTTCATAACGAGCTGCTATTTTGGCTCGTTCTTCCACAGTCAAGAGGGGGGGTATTTTTAAACTGAAACAAATGAAAATTAGTGTTAAACAAAACCTCAAGGAGTGCTCTATCTAACAAAATTGGTTCATAGATAAAGAAATTATAGCTGTATAGAAATAGGGAGTGACTTATCAGACATTCTGTAGATGAAAAAATATTTTTTTAGACTTGATTTAGTGAACTTACCTAACATCACGTGTATCTGCCATACTGAGAATGGTATGGACTGCCATATTATGAATTCTAGGAGTTGTATCTCCTGACTTCAATATTAATTCAGGTAGTATTTATCTACACTCTTTGCCACCTCAGCCATTGTTACTCTAGAAAAATGTATGCAGAATTTTTATTGAGCATCATACTTATTTTTTATGATGCATTTACATAATAAATAGGCTAATGATATCCAAATTCGATACGTTATGGTTTTTGGAAACAATTATTAGTAAATGAGTACTAAGGAAATAGGTACTATAATGAAATCTCTTTGTCGTGCAAGATAATAAAATAATGTAAAAAATACATAATGAACTATAGTGAGGTCCACGTTATAATGACAGTATTTGATCAACTTTGGTTTTGCTATCCTTGTCCATCATTCGACAAAGCCGGTGGTACTATCCTTTTCTAGGTCCACAATGATGCCAATTATGTTTTTGTTAGTGTAGAAATATAATTAATGCAGAGAATCGGCATCGCTATTCTTCTATCTTTATCCACTGCCATTATAACGTGGATCTCACTATAGTGAGAACCTGTTTTTGGTGATTTTATCTTTATAATAATATAAGGTGTTTGATGTATCGGATCTAATCCCTAAAGATAAATGTCTATAGATGATGATCTTTCTCAAGTAAGAGTTCCTAATTAAATAGGACATTTAAAGACAGTAACTCTGTTCTTGAATACAGTAGCCTAGTCTACTATTACCAAATAATTGATAACAAAAATAAAATTCATTATCAATCAAATAAATAATAAAATATATTGAATGAACACTTCTTATAAGAATTATTTTTAATAAATTGATAACTAATGTAATTCATTATCAATCGAGTGAATAATATTGCTTAGAAATAGATTTTTTAAAAATTTCAATTTGATGAATATTATACGAGTGTATTGTAATATTGTGATACAGTTCACAATATAATATACTTTTTGGAGAAGATAAGGATGGAAACAGACAATTATGTGATACATATAGTTCACTGGGGGAGGCCCTTTTTTGAAAAGACTGATGATGAAGATAAATTACTGCTAAAAGATAAAAGATTACTGATGTTATAAATTATTCACCTTCCAGGTACAAACTCGCTGAAGAAGTACCTAATGACCTCAGCGGCGACAGAGTAGACTAGAAACACTTTGTCCCTCAAGGCAAATTTCAAATCGTGTAAGAGTGGGAGTTTCAGAAATGAAGCAAATAACAAAGAAACACTTTATTATATTATATGACTATGCTAAGCAAACAATAAAATATGCTACATAATTACCAGAGTAAAATGAACAATTTGAAACTGAAAGGTTTCAAAAATTAATTACAATTCAGCTGATAACAATCTCATATTTTTCACAATAGAAGTAGGTAAATAAAATGAATTAAGTTGACTCATGATGATTATTAACACAGGATTATTAAATATATAATAATAGCAATGCACTAGGTATTCTGATAATATTTCAAATCATGTAAGTGTGGGAATTTCAGAAATGATGCATAGAAATCTTTGAAGAAACATTTATATTAATTGTATTATAATTATGACCATATGATAAACAAACAGTAAAATATGCTAAATAATTATTATAATATTGTAAATTGAACGATTATTTATTAGAAACATAAATGTTTCAAAAATTAATCATAATTCAGCTGATAGCAATATCATATTTTAAAAAATAAAAGTAGGCTACTAAAATAAAGTAGGTACCTAAAATAAATTATGGCATCTCATGATGATAACACAGATATAATTAATTATTTGTATTTATTCTTTTTTGAATAAGGATTCATTTGTTCTTCAACTATGTTTTCTTATTTTAGATGCTAATAAAGTAGGCCTGATTTTTCAATTAGCATAGAAACTATCACAGTGTAACCGGAGGAGGTAATTTTAACCCTACACCACACCTGACATCATTTCTGCAACCGGTGACATATTTGTCTCTATTGAGTTAATCTTCCAAAATATGAAATATATACATGTGGTTCGATAGTCATTCTTGCAGACTAAACCACCGCTGGCCACCAATGTAAACGGAGGGGGTTGTTTCTTCTCTTCTATAATATTTACCAAAATTATGCTATCAAATCTCTAGTTGAATCCTTGATTGGTTGAGAGCTTTTAGTGGATTCGTTCATTCAAATGCACAGATTATCATCATTATCTAATGGTCACCTATTTAGCAACTCGCAACTATGAGCCAGGAACTTCAATGAAAAATACTAATAAAATTCAACTTCAGGTTTATTGAACTCTAAATAGGTAGAACGAATTAATAAAAGTCAGGCAACATGTCAAATTTTCAAACAGAACAAAGTGATTCATCAATTGTAATCATCAATTTTCATCAAAAAACATAGTTGAAGAACAAATGAATCCTTATTCAAAAAAGAATAAATACAAATAATTAATTATATCTGTGTTATCATCATGAGATGACATAATTTATTTTAGGTACCTACTTCATTTTAGTAGCCTACTTTTATGTTTTGAAATATGATATTGCTATGAGCTGAATTGTGATTAATTTTTGAAACATTTATGTTTCAAATAAATAATCGTTCAATTTACAATATTATAATAATTATTTAGCATATTTTACTGTTTGTTTATCATATGGTCATAATTATAATACAATTAATATAAATGTTTCTTCAAAGATTTCTTTGCATCATTTCTGAAATTCCCACACTTACATGATTTGAAATATTATCAGAATACCTAGTGCTTTGCTATTATTATATATTCAATAATCCTGTGTTAATAATCATCATGAGTCATCATAATTCATTTTATTTACCTACTTCTATTGTGAAAAATATGAAATTGTTATCAGCTGAATTGTAATTAATTTTTGAAACCTTTCAGTTTCAAATTGTTCATTTTACTCTGGTAATTATGTAGCATATTTTATTGTTTGCTTAGCATAGTCATATTATATAATAAAATGTTTCTTTGTTATTTGCTTCATTTCTGAAACTCCCACTCTTACAGGATTTGAAATTACACCAATGCACACCTACATAGTTCTACATTTATAGCCTGCTGTAAGTAGGCCTATATTATTAAATTAAGATATTTCCTTAAAATATAAATCATAAATCTTTCCTTTAACAATAACAATAAATCATATAATCCAAAAAACAATAGTATATCCTATCAAAATAAACATAAGACTGTGTTTCGATTAAACACAGCCCTCCTTTGGACTGTGTACGAACAAAATTCGGGATTGGAATAATAAGGATTATGAGCCTGTTTTTTCATTCCCAATCATTTCATGACAGTTTATATTTGTCCTTGTTATTTGTTAAATAAATAAAAATAAATAGATGATACGCTTCTCTGAAATCTGGCCCAAAGTTATTCCCTTGCTTGTGAAAAGTTGACAATACTAAAACTACTGCAGTCACAAATGAAAAAAATCTTTTCTTTATTCATACTCAACCTATTTCATTATTTTTGCTCTCAAAAAGTTAACAATGAACTGCTTAATAAAGGAAAAATAACGCTTCCATGGAATAAGACATATAATATAGAAATAGAATAGAAATTGAACCTGTGCAATGTATTTTTCCATAAGTGCCAATGTGTTACAAAATGACGAATCCCACAGCAATGCGGGTTGCCTATCTTTACCAGCTGCCTCACTTTCTTTGTGTTGCTAGTCCATTCCATTTAGTATACAGTTCAGTGTACCTACATTATGGTTTGAGTATTGTAGATGGTCTTGCCATGACGTAGGCAGCTCTCAGCGCTCCAGATGGAATAATTTGCTTCCAAAATATGTAGCTCTATGAATCCCTTGTTCGAAGCTTCGTTCTTCAAAAAAGGCATTGGTGACCAATAAACGTTTAGCGCGCAAATAACCATGGATTTTAAAGTGAGAATAAGATTATGATATTTAGAAGTATGTTTCAGATGCGTGATAATTTTATTTTTCAAAGATGTGAAATGATATGAATCTATGGATATAGTTTATACTTGTCCTCTGAATTATAATTTCTCTGAACGTTGGACAACACATCCATAGGAGTTTATTCATGAAATAAATTTCCACACTTCTATAGAAAATCAAGTGACACGAGTTTTGTGAGAGAATAGAAAAATAGTTTGGATTGATGGATTTTGGAACTGTAATTTGGACATAACGAGTTTAGGAACGGTTTACTATTGGGAAATCAGATCAGGTACCAAGATCATGAGCTGAGAAATATAAATTCAGCATAATACATTTTCATTTTATTTCCAGGAATAAGTCAATGATATATAAAATTAAAATCAGAATAATAGATATTTATGTTTTCCTCCAAAAATAAGTAAAAAATGTAGTATGAAAAAACAATCAGATAGATTTTGTATATTCTCTTGAGTAATATTCCAATACCAAGGCGTAAAATTACAATCATTATCAACATTTGTAAGAAACAAATGTAGGAAGAGTCTCATAATAGAAACGACAGAACAAAAATTATATGCAATAATATGAAAATTTAAAGAAGGAAATACAGTAGTTTGTTTCCAGATGTTCATCAATTTTTATCAAATCAATAAGTCAATGCAGTATGTAAAATTACAATCATCAAAATTTGTAAGAAACATGTAGTGAGAGTCTCATAATAAAAACGACAAAACAAAAATTGTATACAATAATGATATAAAGAATTAAAAAAAAAAGAAATAGTTTGCTTTCAGAAGTTCAGCATGTCATCATTTTACTTCTAATGAATTCATGCGAAGTTAGTGTAAAATTACAATCATCAAAATTTGAAAGAAACATTCAGAAGAAGTTTCATTATAAAAATGAATAAAAACAACAAAACAAAAATACAGTAATAATAATGTTCAGAAAATTAGAAAAAAATGAGAAGTTTATTTTCAATTTTGTGGTGTGTATCATGTCACAGTCCCAAATTATTTCCCTAATATCTTTTCAAAATATTTCCCAAATGTTTATTAACTTGGATAAACAACATTATTATAATCCAATTGCAGTGTCAGATAGAGAATTCATTTTTTCATTATGGAACTGAAGCCACAAGTGAAATAAAAAATGTAGTTGGACATATACAGTACGAGCTTTGATTCAGTAAATGTACATCAGACATAATGGACTCAAATTGATATTTTCTTCATGGTATTTTTGAATAGAGAATTTTTCTCAAAAAATATCAATTTTTGAAAAAGTTATTCGTTTAAAAAAAACTCAATTTTAGTATTTTTATTTATATTTAAAATTATTGATTACCTACTTATTCCATTATCTCACAAAAGTAATAATCAGAAAAAAGTTTTAGGCCTACTGTTTTTGCACAATCTTAGAATAAAGATACCTCACTTCATCATAATATAATGTGTCGGGGTAATAAATAATATTTAATGATATAAATAGTATTTAAATCAATAAAAATTATTATTGATATATAGACTAGTAATATCAATAAAAAAATTTTATAGAGAAACAACCAAAATAAATTCCTGTTGCCATATAATAAAAAACAATCAAAGCAAAAGATTCACGTTTTCAATTATTTTACTGACCTGGGCAATAATAATTCTAGTGAAACCCTTCATACTCCAATATCACTATATACATCATCTACTTCTGATCAAAGAAATAATGAGACTATAAAATATTATTCATTGACCGAGCGAAGTGAGGTCCAAGATTCAAGTTGACAGTTTTGCATTTCTCTTGATGTGTTCCGCATTTACAGCGAAACACTGTATTTACAGCCTGGTTGCACAAAATCAGGTTGAATTTTAACCGTGATTAATTTCACGAGAACTAATCAGAGAAGACCTTTTTGATAAGACGGCTTCTCTGATTGGTTCTCGTGGAATTTATATCTGTATCTTACCGTTCCTGTAAAAATACAGATATAATCAGCTGATTAAAAGTGAATTGCTCATGTTCGCGGAGCGTATATCTGTACGCACCTTATGATACACGCAAACACAAACGCCCTCACTCCAGAGAGTATCGAAAATCGAATGCAACATTATATACGGCCCTCTTTGTATACATTAACATATTGTATGTTACATTCTATACTCTCTGCCTCATACCGCTCGTGCCTTTATTGACTCTGCATCACAAGTAACCGCTATTAGGGAAGAACTTGTGAATAAGTTTCATCTGAAACCAAATACTTTCAACAGAAGGCTAGTCGGAATTGAGACTAAGTCAACGAATATACATGGAACCGTAGATGTGTGTTTTCCTTCTGAGTTGCATCAAGATTTTAAGCTAAATACTACCGCAACAATGTTGTCAAATATAACCTGTATTCAACCTGACGTGAGTTCAAATGCAGATTACTTTAAACATCTCTCAAATTTGAGGTTGGCTGATGAAGAATTCTATGAACGATCCAAATTGACTCGCTCATCGATACTTGAACTTTATGAAGCCATTATGTAGAACTTTATGTAGCATACCACAATAAAATTTGATTCTGGACCTCATGCATTGAATACAAAATTCGGATGTATCTGGTAGTTAATCAGGAACCGCTTCAAGCTTTCTTACTTGTCTTGGACCAATCAATGAAATACTTTACAGGTTTTGAATGAACGAAGAGATTCTCACCGCCAGGGGTGCCCAGCCCCCCCAAGGCCAATGGCGCATGCCCCCCCCCCCAATTCAAGTGTAATGCCCCCCCCAATCCATGTGTAATGACCCCCCCCAAAGTACCCCAACTCCCAACTCTTTAGTTTTTAACATTAGTCAGTGTATGACAATAAAATTCACATCTTAAGGTGCTTACAGATTTACGCGCCGCGAACATGAGCAATTCACTTTTAATCAGCTGATGCCAAGCTTTTTATATCTGTATTTTACATTTTCTGTAAAAATACTGATATAATCAGCTGATTAAAAGTGAATTGCTCATGTTCGCGGCACGTATATCTGTACGCACCTCTACATTCTAATCTTCCAAAGGACATTATTTACCTTTGGTCTTGTGAGGAATTCTTTCTGTTTTCATAATATTGTAAAAATATATACCATGGTTTCTTATCTCTTTAAAATAGAAATAAAGTATTTTTTTGATATTATTTTTGAGACTAGCAGTGCACCCGTTCTTGTTCGGGAGGACTAGAAAGAACTTCATTACATCAGGAAAAACTACATGACACATATTTTAATAGGATATTAAAAGATAAGTAAGGGAGGCTTTGCTTTTTAAATGTTAAGGTTACTTATAAAAAGTTGAATAATAATATCATTGATAATTCTTTATTGCAAAAGAATATTGCATAGCAATCTTGGTGAACATTCATACAAATTTGGAACGATTTTATTCTTACAATATATAATGTCGGCAAGTTTAGGTATTCTAAATCCTATACTATTAAACGAGCAATTTCTCTTTAGATGTTTTGATGTTTAAATTTTTAGATGTTTATATGTTTGTATTTCACCGGATCTCGAAAACGGCTCTAACGATTCTCACGAAATTCAGAACATAGTAGGTTTATAATATGAAAATTCGATTACACTAGGTCTCATCCCTGGGGAAACTCGCTGAAGGACATTAAAATAATTTATTCATCCTTGGAAAAACAGCTGATAATTTCGGCGTCTGTTGATGATGGAAGTGAGTGAGCGAGTGCATGTGTGTGGGACTGAGACAAAATTATGACTCAGCTGTTGAACTTTTGTACATAATTCAATCAGGTACTTAGTGACAGTTGTACAAGAGCCGGTTAAATTTTAATCCTGATTAATTCCAGTAGAACCAATCAGATAAGCTATCTTTTTGAGATGGTCTTCTGTGATTTGGTTCACGTGACATGAATCAGGATTAAAATTTTACATGCTTTTGTAAGAGAAATTTATGCATTTCTCTGCGAATTAATCTCAATCCACTGTGATTAAATAGAACCTTTCTGTATGAACTATGAATATTTATTATAATTTCTTCTTTCGTAATAATTTTTATATGCTTTTGTAGGTACTCTAGAGCGGAGCTCGGTGCCCCGATATTTATCATGAATTGGAATAGGTTGTCACTAATGTTGTGTTGTTGGTAGTATTTACTTTTTAACATTACAGGAGTAAATAACACAAGTCGAACAAAATGTATCTTTGAATGGTTTGGTTTTTGGAATAAAGATATCATCTGAACAAGTACATTTTGTAAATTCTATCTATTAATACCAAATATCGGGGCACCGAGCTTTGCTCGTTATTTATTCATTGATAAACAGATTTATTTCATTGATAATCATTTCTTTAAAATGATTGGGGAAGTTTTATCAGGCACAGCCCAAAACTGTTACCCGAATTTTAATTTATTCACTACGAAAAATATATTTCGTCTGTGATTTATTCACAGACGAAATCATCATCTGTTTTTCCAAGGATGAATTATCCTTTTCATGTCCTTCAGGAAGTTTTCTCAGGGATGAGACCTAGTGCAATAGAATTTTGATATCATAAACCTTCTATATTCCGAATTTCGTGAAAATCGTTAGAGCCGTTTCCGAGATCCGTTGAACATAAATAACCAGATAGCCAGATAACCAGATATAGAAATAGAAAAATATAAACAGATATACATAAATTGCTTGCTATTATAATAGGATAACAACTTATAGTCCAGTCAAATGGTCGTTTTTCAGGAAACAGCCCCGAAATAATTTTTTTTGATAGTTCTATATATATTTTGGGGCGCTGAATTCTTATCTGAAATTTGCTGGCACACCAGAAGGCGACTTCACCCCAAAATTTTGGATTTTTTTAAGTTTTCCATTTAATCTCGAGAACCTTGAATTTTTCGAGAAAAAGCATTCTCTATATAATATTAAAGATAACAAATTTCCAATGAATTGAGTGGTCGCGCAGGACTACTTTTTGGATTTTATATCTGAAGTGTTCCACAAGATACGCAACTTTGAATGTGCGAGAAATTTGTGATATTTTCCCCATTCTCACAGTCTCGCATATGCAACGTTGCGTATCTTGTGGAACACTTCAGATGCAAAATCCAAAAAGTGGTCGAGGTTGTGATGAATTCTCTCCTCTTTTCACTCCCATGAAATATACTTCTGTTTTCAATACCGTTCAAAAGTTACAGCCAATTAAATGATGATCTTTATTTTCTCATTTTTCTTGCGATTTTACTGTTATTAAAGAGTCTCTAAAATGAGTACAATGCATGATAGAAACTTGCGATTGGTCTCAAATGAGAGAAAATTTCATGCTCTATGAGCTGAGTTGCCCTAAATTGATCTTGCATTACTGCTGGGGTTATTGCTGTGTCTTTGGCGATTGTTGGATTTCTCTCATTTTGTAACCTCAAAACAGTCATTATTCGTAATAACATAATAATAATTAGTTAACTACCACAATCAACTCAACTAATACATAATAATTATTACTAATGTCATGTTTTTAACAATATAGTAGAGTAATCACAGTCTGGATTCAAATAATTCTTGCATCAAACTTATAGTGTAACCACAAAGTAAAGACGTAATATAGTAAAGTTTCAAATAATTCTTCAAAGTAAAGACTTATTATACTATTATTAATCTATGGTATAACGCATATAACTTAGTTCAATTTATAATTTCTTAAATTCATATTTTTAACTTCATTCAATTTAACCCAACCATTTCAGTTAATAAATGGGCCTAGGCCTAGTCAATTTCTGGTGTACGTTTTTTCGCTCTCTAATTTATAGTTTTGTCAAGCTTTAATTTAGGAATTCAGTAATAATCCAGCCTAATTAAGTAATACAGCCGACAGTTTCTACATGTAAATCTACTTACACGTGGTATAATACTAGGAAATTGAGAGAAATTATAATTTTTAATAAAGTCAATTAATTATAATATAGCTATTTAATTTGCATTGTAATAAAGTTTGAATTTTTATTACCTAATGTGCATTGATTGATTCATCACACCGCTCTTTTGTTTGGGTGCTTATTACATTATATAGCTGCATTAAAGGACTTTACTGATTGTTTTGTCCCTTCTGTTCGAGTAAGCGTTGTGCAGTGGTGTAATATATTTTGTAAACACTGAGCAGCCTTGCTATGGGCATGTTGTCGGGCTTGTCCCGGGCCTGGACGGGATACGCCCGATCCATAGGGGAGGCATAAGTTAGGCTTTCAATTTTAAATTAACTTATTATAGCTAAGCAAGGCCACGTGAGTTTCTTGCGTTCGCTTCCGGCAGAGAAGCGGTTTGAATCAATCTAACTATCAATCTGACTATAAATCTAACTATAGCACTCTGAGAAATATCAATAATTAGAGAAATCTACTGTAATTATAATTGATAAATGATCGCACATTAATATTTTGCTTCGGAACTGTTTCCGTACTATCATGCAACTGCATCTTGTTTCTCTCTAATCTCATCGGCCTCTTATCTTCACTAGGCTAACGGTTTATTTCTTCAGCTCTCATTTTTACCTTTCAACATAAAAGCCTGTAAAGTATTTCTATCCAATCACTTCTCTACTTCTATTCTATGTTATGTAATAGAGCTACTCGTGTTAACCTTTATAACAAAAATAGTTACAGAATCACGATCTATTCTTTGACATTGGCGAGGGTTTAACGTTGCTAAGGACATATTATAAATATTGTTGTGATATTGATTGTTGTCATGGATCTCATGGAAGTAAGAACTTCAAGAGGGAAAATGTGGCTCCTTTATAACTCATTTATCTTCCGTAAATCTAACACTTTGAGTTGCGGGAATCTTTCATGGCGTTGTACTAATAAAAATTGTTCTGTAACCTTGAAGACTACACCAAATAAATCTACACTAGTAGAAATGAGAGGGGATTCTCATAACCATCCAATTAATATGAGCGGCATATCCTTTGTGAGTGGACGGAATGATGGTGATAATGATGATGATGATAATGATGATTTTATTCAGCGCACAAATTTGGATCTAGATTCTGAAAATTCTGAACCTGAGAGACTAAGTAGTGATAAGGATTTAAGTGTATATTTCCCTCTCCCAACATTTGACGATAGTAAAGCTGAGTTGAGCTTCATACGCTCCAAGATTGTTGAGTTGGAGCATATAACGACTAAGTTGATAAAAAGATCAGTTGAACTGGAGGCTACTGAGCTTGAACTGGATAAAGCACCCGATACCTCCTTGATTGAGGGGAATACGAGTGTAGATGTACCTCCAATAAGGAGTCGTGAAGGTGACATGCGCGTGGTAGAATTGACAAAACAAATTATTGACATGGAGTTACAGATAAAGGAAATGATATCCACAATAAGGACATTGGAGATGGACAACTTAGTGTTACAGGGTAAAATCATAAGTCTGAACACTTTAGCTGAGTCGTATCAGAAGGATGAAAAACAGCTGATAAATGATAATGTTGAGAATACAGAGGGAATATCCAGTCATTGCGGGGGAAGGTCAGGGGATTCCGCACATGAAAATAGGAAAGCATTCAAGAGCCTCATTATAGGGGATTCCATGATTAAACACCTGAAATCTGACAATATTTTGAATGATAATACATGTATTGTGAGCTCACCGGGAATTGGTATTGACGATTTGAAGAACTCTTTGAAATTATATAAGGATGTTTATAATGTGGTTTTACTGAATGTAGGGACTAATGATGCTTGGAATACAAGAACTCCAGACGACCTGGGCATTAAAATGAAAGCTCTAATTAAAATGGCTAGGAATACATTCCAAACAGCTACGCTGGTGGTGAGCGGTTTACTGCATAGACGTGACATAGACATGAGGTATATTGATGCAATAAATGGTGTCATTGAATGGCATTGTGCTCAGTCTGATTGCACAATATTTGTAGATCCTAATTGTTGGGTTTTCGATAGGGACATTGGGCGAGATGGGTTGCATCTTAATAGGAGAGGATCCCGGAAGCTTAGATATCTATTCAATCGTATTATCTCTCGTGTAGAGCAGGAATCTGTGCAATCAGCCACTTCTTCCACTTCATCTGATTCGACTTTTTTAGGGGTTCAATCTCAAGTAGAATGATTGATAAGACAGAAGCTCCTAGATTGAGTGTTCTTTTTTGTAATGTTCAATCATTGAATAATAAGATTTATGATGTTGAAATGTTGAATTTTAAAGATGAGTATGATATTATATGTTTTACAGAGCACTGGATGCGAGTTGAAGAGCTTGAAGTGGCTAGAATCCGTGACTATTCCTTAATAACTGCTTTCTGTAGAAAAGAGAAAAGTCATGGTGGTGTCGCTATGTTTGCTTCAGATGCTTCTTGTTATCCAATTAGAGAAATTGATGTTGAGGGGTATTGTTCAGAATTGCATAATGAATTCGCCTGTGTGATTCTTCCTGTGCAGAGAATTGTTATATTGGCTGTATATCGATCACCAAATGGTGATTTGGGTTTGTTCTTTGCCAACTTTGATAGGCTCTTAACATCACTAGCTAAATATCGACCCGAATATGATTTTGTTGTGGGGGGTGACTTTAATATAAATGTAATCGATTCTACTGCTGGAGAAACAATTAATTTCAGAAACACTTTAAGATCAAATGACTTACACCTGACCAACTTTGAACCAACTCGGGGTCAAACCTGTCTGGATAATGTAGCAACCAACTTAGATTCTGGTTTGTACTTGGTGGAAGTAAGGGATTACGTTTTGTGTGATCATTTTTCGGTGTCTTTCAAGGTAACTGTGAATGATGAGGGACGTAGTTGGGAAGGTGGACCTAATGATTCAAATTGTCCCCCCAGACTGATAAGACCTATAACACAGGATAGAATTGAAAATTTCTGTCATAGTCTCAGTGCGATTGAGTGGCCCAATGTTTTGATTTTCTCCGGGGGAGAGGAGAATTTCAATGCTTTCATTGACCTTTTCATGAGGCTCTTCCATGAATTCTTTCCTGCTAGATTGTCAAAGCAAAGGAGTTTCACAAAAAAAAGAGGAATGCCTGATTGGATAAATCAGTCTGTACTGGCTCTTAGGAATTGTGTCTTGATAGCATATGATAAGTATAGATTGAGTCAATCACCACATGATCAACGTGTGTTTAAATCTGTACGTAAGCTGTACAGACATGAACTGAGACAGGCTAATTTGCAGTACAATGCACTAAAAATTGAGAGGGCTTCTAATAAGTGTTCTACGGCTTGGAGCATTATCCGGGAAGTATCTAAGCCTTCAAGACAAACAATACGAAATACGCCAGTCACACCTGATGAATTCAATGATTTTTTTGTCTCGTCTGTTCTCCATATACGTGAAAGGATTGATACTCCTCCAGTGTCAGCTGTGCAATTACTTGCCAGGAGTTCTGCTCCGGTTTCCACATTCAGATTCAGGCCACTCTCTTTCAAGACTGTTGAAAACATAGTATTGAAAATGAAAAACAGCAAAAGTAGGGACATATATGATCTTTCAAGCTCCTTAATTAAAGCTGTGATTGCTTTTATTGTGACTCCTCTTACAAATTGTATCAATGCCTGTATTGACGATGCAGTTTTCCCCTACATTCTGAAGCATTCCAAGACAGTGCCAGTTCATAAGAAAGGGAGTTGGGACGATCCTGCCAATTTTCGACCTATATCAGTAGGATCAATATTTGCAAAGGTTTTTGAGACTGGTATGGCAATAGCATTGTATGAATGTTTTGAAAGCAAGAATATATTCACATCTTCCCAGTATGGATTCAGGTCTGGTCGGTCAGCAATTGAAGCTGTGGAGAGTTTGGTGACGGATATTTTGAAGAGTTTTGAGATGAATAGCCTTGCTGGAGTAACCATGTGCGATCTGAGCCGTGCATTTGATGTTGTTGACCATGATATATTGTTGGCTAAGCTTGAACACTTTGGCATTGAGGGAAAGAGCAATCAGCTGTTGAGATCATATTTGACAGATCGTAGGCAGACGGTTTGTGTTAATGGTGTCTTCTCTTATCCAAGATATGTGAAATATGGCGTCCCACAGGGATCGAATCTGGGGCCATTGCTTTTTATAATAATGACAAATGATATTAGAGTGAGTGTGGATAGTAGGATAGTGAGCTATGCTGATGACACATCATTACTTTCATGTGATGCAAATCTGGATATGTTAAGGGAAAGGATGGTTGATGCTCAAAACGACATTTCTTATTGGTTTCGGGCAAACTACTTCTTATTAAATCGAGAAAAAACCAAGTCAATTATTTTTAATTTGAAAAATATAAAAGATGAAATCACTTCAGCTAAGCTACTTGGTATTATTCTAGATACAAGATTAACATGGACATGCCACATTGACTGGTTATGTGGTCGGCTCAGTAGAGTGGTTTTTCTTATAAGACGTCTGAGAACTCTTGTTCCTCAGCAATATTTGAGGACGTCTTACTTCGGGTTTTTCCAGAGTTTAATTCAATATGGGCTTATCCTATGGGGTGGAGCAGCCAATACTAGTAGGGTGCTGCTTCTTCAGAAAAAAGTAGTAAGGCTTATGGCCAATGCTGACTACCTCGCTCACTGTCGTCCAATATTTGTTTCATTGGAGGTTATGACTGTGTTCAGCCTGTACGTCATGCGACTCCTGGTCAGGGTCAGGGACGAGTTGGATGTTCTTGAGTGTAGGTCTGAGATACACGGGCATTTCACCAGACAAGCATGTCATCTGAATGTTCCTTTTGTCAGGTTAAAAAAACTTCAAGGACATTATAGAATATTATCAATCAAGGCATTCAATAAGCTGCCTGTTAGTGTGAGATCTATGAATCAAGCCCGTTTTAAAACTCAAGTTAAAAAGCTGCTAACAGAGAACCCATTATATAATGTAGAGGAATTTTTCAATTTGCCCGTCGATGTAGTGAATACTTATTTTGTGTGATAATATATATTTATAATGGCTCAGTAGTTTTATGGGATTATTCTTGACGACACCTAATGTACATTAAATTGTATTTATTGGTGGATAAACGTATTCTATTCTATTCTATTCTACTGTATATATCGAAAAACCGTCCAGACTGTGAAAATGAGAAAAATATCGCATATTTCTTGCAACAGCAAGGAAACTCAAACACAGGACCATTAAAAATTAAAATGAAGCAAAGGAAATCAGAATAATAGTGGATGATGAAGTTATAATTTATTTTTGTCAAAGATTTACCTTCAAACTCATAGGCTTAAAATTACTAAAATTCCTGCATACAAAATATTATCAATTGTGCTTTATTGAGTTACACTTAGCAAAATATAACATTGTAAAGGTGGGAAAAATTAACTACATTAGGATATCTCTATTTAATACCTTGAGTTTTTAATCATAATTCAAAATGTTGACATAAAATATACAAAAAATCATGCCCCCCCCAAAAATGTTGATGGCGCAAATTGCGCCATGCCCCCCCCTTGTGGGCACCCCTGCTCACCGCTTCTCCTGAAGATCCATCACTTAAATATTGTGAGTTGCAACGTGCTAGCATTCACCCAGAAACAAATCTCTTCCCTATACTGTTTCTCCTCACTTCTCTCTATCCTGATTCGGTCAGAAATTCAGGGATATCTTCTTATGCCATTTTTCTCTATGCCTCAATGTACTACAAATATATAGAGGAACCTCTATTTCGACCTCAACCACGTGGCTTATCACGTGATCGCTTCGAAGACAGCTATGTTCGTGATTTTCTTTTCAAATAAAATCATTTATTTGCCATACAATAAATACATATTCAAAAGATAATAATTTAATCCACGATATGGCGCGGTGCTTGGGAAATTTTTCCATTACTCAAATCAAATTAGAAATTCAATCCACTACAGTGAGGAGAGATTGAAAGCTGGAAATGGGGCATACTTCAGGCTACAGAAAGCTGGATCAAGGCTGTTAAGCTGGAGCAGTGAAATTAACATTTTTATAGGACAGTGCTGCGACTAGCGGTGATGTATGCTTGTGAAACATGGGTGTTGACAAGTTGTGGTGAGATGCTGTTGAATCGATGGGAGAGGAGGTGGGTTGAGGAGGTGGAGGAGGATGTCGTGGAGGAGGAGGAAGAGGAGGAGGAGGAGGAGGAGGCTTGAGCTACTATTTATCTCAAGTTTATAAACACTTCAAAGACTTCGTATAGAATTTATATATGATTTAGTTTATAATTCAGGTTTGTGTTAAAGTTGGTGTCGTGTGAACCACAAACCTGATTTCTGGTGTGTGTGGGTTTGAGCAAACTTGGCTCAAAGTCAGATTTGCGTAAACCTGGCTTCGACCAAGCTTGCGCAAATATCGTTGTCATGTTGTAGACCCGGCATAATGCTTGCTCAAACCTCTGTTCACACGACACCAGCTTTAACACAAACCTGTATTATAAACTAAACCATATATATATATATATATATTATATATATATATATATATATATATATATATATTCTATACGAAGTCTTTGAAGTGTTTATAAACTTGAGATGAATAGTAGCTCAAGCCTCCTCCTCCTCCTCCTCATCAACATCCTCCTCCACCACCTCAACCCTTCTCCTCCTCCTCCAACTATTCCTCCTCCTCCTCCTCAACTACTCCAGCTCCTCCTCTTCCTCTTCCACCTTCTCCTTCTCCTCTTCCTCCTCTTCCACCTACTCCTCCTCCTCCTCCTCCCACACCTACTCCTCGTCTTCTCCTCCTCCACCTACTCCTCCCCCTCCTCCATCTATTACCCCTCCTCGTCACCCTACTACTCCTCCTCCTCCTTCTCCTCCTCCAACTCCTTCTCCTCAATAATAATAGTCAAGAATACTGCTTATCAAGTGAAGAGTGAATAACTATATCTATTACATTACTATAGAGTAAATAAGATTATAAGATAATTAGTATCCATTAAAAAATCTTCCTTGTTTTTGAGTATTTTTGAGAATTTACCTCGCACATATTTAATTTGAGGGTGCTGAATCCGAATCTGAAATCGCGAATTCTCTATCTTCATTTTGAAGCGATTTAGGTTTTGATGGATAGATGAGACATAATCCTTTCCTAGATAAATTGACGCAAACCTGGCTGAGATTGATCGAAGAAAGCACAAACCTTCAAACGTCAGAAATTTACAACGATCTCCCATCTACACGACGCAAACTTAGCGCAAACCTGGCAGGTTTGCGCTAATATCGTTGTCGTGTAGACCGGGCATAAGATACAGAGACATACGGGTTTCCGGCATCCGTTCCACATGGCCCAACCAACCACTTCTAGCTCTTATTAAATAAATAAATAAAATAAGAAGAATTTATGGGCCAGTGCTATAGGCTGATAGGTGGTGACTCAGCAAAAATGATGAGCTCTAGGGCAACCGAGCATAGTTACTGAAATTAGAAGAGCTAGAAGTGGTTGGTTGGGCCATGTGGAACGGATGCCGGAAACCCGTATGTCTCTGTATCAGCAACCAGGGGGACAAAGACCACTCAAGAGATGGTTGGACGACGTGAAGGCAGACCTTCAATCCTTGGGCGTCACAAGGTGGAGACAGCCAGCACACAAACCACTCTCTGTCTCAGACAGCACCGTATCGCGCATGCGTTAGCAACGGGTTTTTCCCGTTCCATTCAGTCAGATCTTTGAATGTAACGTTCTTTGTGATGATGGCTACCGAGCACTGTAACTGGAGCCAATCGTCATTCTATTTGATGAAGATATTATTATCCAATGACGATTTATCATTAAATTCAATATAATAATCAATATATTATAATTTTATTTCATAAAAGGAAGAGTACTTTTGAAAAATATAATTAATGAAATATAACAGTTGTTATTTAACTGATGTTGAAAAACACTATAACTAAGTCAGCATATTGTCATTTCAAAACAAAAACCGAACCCTCAACCTCCCCTTTTACATTTGAAACATCAATAAACATAACTTTTTGAAAAACCTCTAATCCCTTCCAGCATATTGCAATTTCAAAGCAAAATCCTAACCTATCTTTCCACCTTTGAAATATCAAAAAACATAATACTACCTGGACCCTATCCCTTTCTAGCATATTGCAATTTTAAAGCAATAACCTAACCTAACCTTATGGAACATTATTAAATATAATCCAAAAAAACCTAACCCCTAACCCCTTCACATTTAATAATTTAGATTTCAAAGCAAAATCCTAACCCCCTAACCTATCCTTTCACATTTGGAAAATCAAAAAACATAACTCTAACTGCACCCTAGCTCCTTATTCTAGCATATTGCAATTTCAAAGCAAAAACCTAATCTATCCTAATAACACATTATTAAATATAACCTAAATAAAACCCAACCTCCAACCCTTTCACATTTAATACTTCAGATTTATTTGTCATCTTTAGAACAAAATATAAACATGTGGTTCATTTCATGAACATGTTCACAAACATGTGGTTCATTTCATGAACATGTTCACAAACATGTGGTTCATTTCATGAACATGTTCACAAACATGTGGTTTAAAGCAAAATCCTAATCCCCTAACCTATCCTTTTACCTTTGAAACATCAAAAAACATAACTCTACCTAGACCCTAGCCCCTTCTAGCATACCCTAATACCTTAATACCTTCAGCTTCATCCATCACCCACAATTATGGGATCGATGGCATCAAAAAATCAAAACATGTACAAACACATGAAAAAAACTGTAACAGTTCAGATGGCAGTGATCCAGTGCTCACGCTCTCAATAAAAATTCAAATTATCACTCATAAACTCGTGCAGTCTCAGCACATCAGCAGCCCCCGCTGAATGACCCCACAGAAGCAAGCCATAGGTAATGTGGCAATGGAAGAGCGCATGATACATCATTATCACCAGGCCCCTCATCTTGAGCAGCAGAAAGCAAATGCGGGAGAGTCAACTGGTTACTTGCTGTATATGACTGCTCCAGCTGAGTTTGCTGTCCAAGACAAAACCCAGCAGCTTCACTGGATTCTGAGGGTCACGCGGCTCACGTGACAAGCTGCAGATGATCCTTTGGGTCTTGTCCTCATTCAGCTGGAATCGATTAGCCAGGAACCATGAAGTGGCAGACTGAAGATGCTCCGCTGATGCCTCCAAAACCCGCTGAAGCTCAGCACCCGATGACAGTAGAGATGCATCATCCGCGAACATCAGAGAGGAACCGTGGTCGTCGAGGTCATTTATCATGACAAGGAACAGTGTAGGCCCCAGCACCGATCCCTGAGGAACACCAAAAGTTACCGGAAGTGTCCGGGAGTCAGCACCACTGAGGGAGACAAGCTGAGTCCTTCCAGAAAGGTAAGAGCCCAAGATGGAAAGGGCAGAGTCTCTAAGACCATAAAAGCTCAGCTTTCTAAGAAGAATGCCATGGTCCACGCAGTCAAAGGCTCAACTCAGATCACAAAGAGCAAGAGCAAGAGACTCACCATCCTCGAAGGCAGCATCAATCTGCTCAGCCATATTGCAATTTAAAGCAAAAACCTAACCTATCCTAATAAAACATTATTAAATATAACCTCAATAAAAACTAACCCCTAACTCTTTCACATTTGTTGAACGATAGACAAGGATAGCAACACCATTGCAAATCGTACACTACCATTATAACGTGGACCTCACTGTAGATACTCAAAGAATACTTTTGAATAACTATGTTATAACTGTGACTGTTGCTGGCCGTTACTTTGTTTCTGAGACAAAGAGAAGCTGCTGCCAGCACAGGACACACATTCATGGAAAAGGCTTGTGGAGGAGGCCAAGACTCTACAAGGCCATGTTTGAGGTCCATGTTTGATTAGAGATGGATGGTGTTGCTATCCTTGTCTATCCTGTCTTGACAAAGCAGGTAGCACTGTCCTTTTCTGGCTCCGCAATGTTGCCAGATCGTTTTTTAACAATGTAGAAATACAATCTCAATTATATTAAATCATTGAAGAATAATATCTTCTATTGACAAATAAGATATAATTCATTATTTTAAACAAGAATGAACAGCTAATATTATTACATCAGATGTACCGGTATCAGCTGTCTTCTATAGACGGCAATAGCAAGGCAGAGAATCGTATCGTTGTCCTATCTATATCCACAGCCATTATAACGTGGACCTCCTAAGCTCCAAAGTAGAAGAAAAGCGTTCCTAGCGCGTTATATTTATGGGGATTTCTACCTCCACATCTTCCTCTACCTCATCCTCTGCCTCTTACCCTAACTATGCCACCACCTCTTCATCTACCACTTCCTCTTTCACTACCTCTTCCTCTTCCACTACCTCTTTCTCTATCACTACCTCTATCTCTTCCCCCAACAATTCCACCACCTCTTCCTCTACCTCTTCCTTTACCCCTTTCACTACCCCTTCCTCTATCTCATCCTCTTGCTCTACCTCTTCCTCTTCTTCTACATCTTCATCTATGTTATGTCTAGGTAATGATGGCGATATCTGCTTTGTCGAATGATAGACAAGGATAGAAACGCCAATGTTCATCAAATACTGTCATTATAATGGCAACCTCACTATAGTTATTTTCCTCTTCTCCTTGTTCTTCTTCTTCTTCAGGTCCTTCTTAATTGAGGTATGTTTCCATATATAAATAGTTGATCCGATAATCTCTCTCTAGTGTCCTGTCCCATCCACCAGTCCTGTAAGGGTCGTTTTATCGAGATTTCACCGTAATTACAATATTTTTCAACAATAATTAGCCTCAGTTTTTTGCAATTTGAACAAACCACAACACGTTGAGGAAAATGTGCTCTAGGTTACGTGGAGCTTTTTATCGTGCTTTTGATAGGTGAGGAAAACTCTAATTACAATTTCAAATTTATTAGAATTAATGGATTGGTAAGCCATTGAATTTCGTGAAGGGCTAAAACAGACTTTAAAGGGGCTATAGACTGTAGGGTGTAGGACTTTAGGGTTCTCCTATAGGGTCACAACAGCCCCAAAAGCCACGCCCTAGGTCTATCAATTTATAAGGGCAGGGAAAGTGAGGAAGGGAATAAATTGGTCTTGCGCTGTCAATCCCTCTCCCCAGAGCGTACAGCTCTCTCTCTCTCTCTCTCTCTCTCTCTCTCTCTCTCTCTTTCTCTCTCTATTGGCTCTCTAAGGAGTTAGTTGAAAGATTCGAGTTAGAGGTTCATTACTCAGCTTTAACTACTAAGGTCCTGTTGCACAAAATCAGGTTAAATATTAATTTCAAGAGAACCAATCAGAGAAGGTTTTTTCGACAACCTCTCTGATTGGTTCTAGTTAAATTAATCACGATTAAAATTTAACAGGCTTTTGTGCAACCGGCACTAAATGGCTAACTCTAATAATAATACTGAGGGTGATGCCGACATAAGCTCTTAGGCTTGTGCGTGGGTAATGAGTGAGACGGATGATGATGAGAGATAACTACTTTTTAGGTAGTCGGGACCGACAGTTTATCGTCTCCTCCAAAAGACTTGATGCTGTTTGCACAGTCAAAGTTTAAACTGAATTTCATTTTAAACTGGATTAAATCCGTATCAAGTCTTGTTAGTTATAATGTGTTTCATTTTGAGTTTAAGCCACCAGCTGAGTTAATTTCATCCATGTATTTTCTCTACTGTAAAATATGATATACTATATTCTGATAATTTGTAAAAAATATGTTTTATTACAAATAGTGAGTACTGTAATCGATTTCTACTAACAAAGAATCTGTAATAGTACTGTATAGCACAAATTATAGATGAATAGCTTTATGGCAATCAACATAACATTATTTTTACAGATATATTATGATTCTGAAAATTATACAACCGAATATGTGATTTTATTACAGATCTCATTATACTACCTACCTTATAGCATTAGCAATTTGGAACTTATAACCACTTAACGGCTGTGGAGATAGATACGACAACAGCGTTGTTGATTTTCTGCCTTGCTATTGCCGTCTATAGAAGACAGCTGATACCGGTACATCTGATGTAATAATATTAGCGGTTCATTCTTGTTTAAAATAATCAATTATATCTTATTTGTCAATAGAACATATTCTTCAATGATTTAATAATTGAGATTGTATTTCTACATTGTTAAAAACCGATCTGGCAACATTGCAGAGCCAGAAAAGGACAGCGCTACCTGCTTTGTCGAATGATAGACAAGGATAGCAACACCATCCATCTCTAATCAAACATGGACCTCAAACATGGCCTTGTAGAGCCTTGGCCTCCTCCACAAGCCTTTTCCATGAATCTGTGTCCTGTGCTCGACCAAGTAACTGCCCTGAAGGAATGAAGTTAAAAATATAATTGGAACTATGGGAACAGTCTTGTTGGGAATCAAGCTAAGTGTGGATCGACTTTACAGTTGTAAATTATGCATTCAGAATGCAATTATTTTGCATTTGTACTTACTGGTACTGGAACTTGATAATCAGTGACAGCAACCACACAACAGCGAAATTCAACTCAAACTGAGATGGAACTTGATAATGAGCGTCAGCAACCACACAACAGTGAAATACAATTCAAACTGAATGACTGGATTGGGGAAAATGCTGTGTAGCACAAGCCTTGGCCTGTTACGCGCAGACGCTAACGGAATGCTGCGCTCGTAGTATAAAAGGGTGACACAAGTGTGCCAGAGTCGCCCTTCACCTCAAGGTCATCCAGGTCAACCACCCTAACCTCAAGGTCATCCAGGTCAACCACCCTAACCTCAAGGTCATCCAGGTCAACCACCCCCAACCTCAAGGTCATCCAAGTCAACCACCCTAACCTCAAGGTCATCCAGGTCAACCATCCTAACCTCAAGGTCATCCAGGTCAACCACCCTAACCTCTAGGTCATCCAGGTCAACCACCCTAACCTCAAGGTCATCCAGGTCAACCACCCCCAACCTCAAGATCATCCAGGTAAACCACCCTAACCTCAAGGTCATCCAGGTCAACCAACCTAACCTCAAGGTCATCCAGGTCAACCACCCTAACCTCAAGGTCATCCAGGTCAACCACCCTAACCTCAAGGTCATAAAAAAAAATTAAAGAAAAAAAAATTAAAAAAAAAATTTAAAAAAAAAAAAATAAAAAAAAAAATTAAAAAGTCGTGAGTCGGGATTTGAATGCCTCCTCCAGGACAACAAACTCGTCCACTGAGTTTGCTGTTTGCTGACATTGTGCAGCTTTGCTCATCTGGAACAATGCAGAACAATATTGTATTAGTATGGTATGCAGTATTCAACTCTATATATATATCACTATCAACAGATGTGGGGGGGGATGAAGGCAGTGAATCAGTATCTAGGATCGTGGGTCGAGGATGGAGGTTCGTAGGTGTTTATGTTCTAGGGGATGATGGTCTGGAGCTGTATGGTGGGGTGGGGTGGGGATGGGGATGGGGGAATGTGAATGGGGGTCTAGGATCTACTTTGTGATTATACGGTTTTTAGGTTAGGATGAATTACAACCATGTGAATGGAAGTCTAGGATCTACTTTGTGATTATACGTTTTTAGGTTAGGATGAATTACAACCATGTGAATGGAGGTCTAGGATCTACTTTGTGATTATACGTTTTTAGGTTAGGATGAATTACAACCATGTGAATGGAGGTCTAGGATCTACTTTGTGATTATACGTTTTTTAGGTTAGGATGAATTACAACCATGTGAATGGAGGTCTAGGATCTACTTTGTGATTATACGTTTTTTAGGTTAGGATGAATTACAACCATGTGAATGGAGGTCTAGGATCTACTTTGTGATTATACGTTTTTTAGGTTAGGATGGATTACAACCACCAACTCAAAGAACCTAATTCACAATTAAACTCTTAACTTGTATGTATTGGAACCTAATTCATAATTACACTAGTCATTTTTGAATATGTCATTTACTCTATGTATTGGAACCTAATTCATAATTAAACTTGACATTTTCGAATTTAAGCCATTTTAGAATTTAATTGTCAGTCTCAAACCATCTACTTCAAAATTCTACTCTTTTGGACTTAATTGTTGAATCATGAATATAATATAAATATATATATATAACTATAAAATGCACTGGTACTTACTCTTGATGTTGATAAAGATGAAAGTAATCCAAAACCAATATGCCGAAATCACACACACACGTACTGGTGGTACACACATGTACTGACGGCACGACAGCACTAGACACAATGTCCCACTCCTTGCAGAACAACTCCTTTTATACCCAGTTCAGGATCTGGAGGGAATTTTTTTTCCCCTTTTTTCCCTTTTTTTCCATTTATTCCCGATTTTATGTGTTTTTAATTTTTTTTTTCAATTTTTTTAATTTTTTTTTGTTTTTTTTTTTTTAATTTTTTTTCAATTTTTTTTTAATATTTTTTTTTAAATTTTTTTTAAATTTCTTTTTATGTCCTTGAGGTTAGGGTGGTTGACCTGGATGACCTTGAGGTTAGGGTGGTTGACCTGGATGACCTTGAGGTTAGGTTGGTTGACCTGGATGACCTTGAGGTTAGGGTGGTTTACCTGGATGATCTTGAGGTTGGGGGTGGTTGACCTGGATGACCTTGAGGTTAGGGTGGTTGACCTGGATGACCTTGAGGTTAGGGTAGTTGACCTGGATAACCTTGAGGTGAAGGGCGACTCTGGCACACTTGTGTGCCAGAGTCGCCCTTTTTATACTACTCGCTCTCATTGGTCGAGCTGCACAACGTTCTTGTTTCAATATTGAAATACAGAGTGTCTGATAAGTCACTCCCTATTTTTAACAGCTATAATTTCTTTATTTATGAACCAATTTCGTTGAAACTACATTTGTTAGATAGAGCACTCCTTGAGGTTTTGTTTAACACCAATTTTCATTTGTTTCAATTTAAAAATGCCCCCTCTCTTGACTGTGGAAGAATGAGCCAAAATAGCAGCTCTTTATGAGGTCTGGGGATCTGTGGTGCGAGTACAAATGTGGTGGAGGGCTGAACGAGGGATCCATGTAACAGATGGAAATTACTGACATATTGCAATTATTCAAATGATAATGAATTAAATATTATTATTAAACGAAAATCCAAATTAAATGCTGTAATTCACCCCGAAGACTTCTGCTACTGCAAATATTTACAACAAGGTAAACAGCTAGATGGAAACTCGATGAGCGCTACTATTCAAAAATTATTTGTCAGCCCGGGAATCGAACCCAGTACCTCCTAATTGCCGGTCAGGAATGCTTACCCTTACACCAAACTGACGATCTCTGGATAGCAGCGCTCATTTTATACGAAGCCATAGCGGCCAGCCAGTCTACAGATGCAAATTACTGAGATATTGCAATTATTCAAATGCTCCATCTAGCTGTTTACCCTGTTGTCAATATTTGCAATAGCAGAAGTCTTCGGGGTGAATTACAGCATTTAATTTGGATTTTCGTTTAATAATAATAATTAATCCATGCAACACATCAAAATAGGTTGGTCTGAACAGACCTTAAGGAGAGTTCTTCTTGAAATACTGGAAATATGTATTGTTTTTCATATTACTAAGAGGCCTATTCGTTTCCTCTTTGAAATAGTCTTAGAATAATCTGAAAAGCTGAGTAACAGTCAGTGCTGCATTATCAAAGTACAGTCGCTTGCTTTTGTTTATATAATAGTGAGAAGGAATACTAGGTATGGAACTCCAATGCTGCTCAACAAGTTTCCAAATCAAATCTCTATTTTGGTAGATCTATTATTGTGACTACCCCTTTGCTCTGAAAAATTTAGGCTTACAAGTTTTAGCTTGAAACGTTGAATGGTACGCAGCCTTCTAGGAGCCTTTTATTTGAAATACGTTCAGCAAAACTTGTCTGCAAATCATAAGTCTTTCATTAACTCTATTGGTATATGAATACTATACACCCAGAGTCAGTGGCGGTTCTAGGCCTAGGCTGGGTAGGCGGCCGCCTACCCAGTTTTTATGAGATTTTTTTAGATTTTTCATGTAAACATCTTCATTTAATACCTATATGCTTTGACGTCTTTTTTACATGAATTACTTAAGTAGCCCTACCCTAGGTCTATGAATAGACCTACAGTATGATAAGTTTTGCCTACCCAGTTTTTTATGTCTAGAACCGCCACTGCCCAGAGTGTGTCAATAGGTTTTGTTACAACATTAGTTTTTCGACTTTGTATGTCCTTGTTCAACATACATGTAGAAGATCTTGTTGCTTTTTCTCACCAATTTCATAAAAGCTATCATATAGCTGTCTTTGCACAACCCTATCTATGTTATTGAAACACTGCTTTTAAAACAAGTTCTGATAATAGCAAATTTTTTAGCATGAACAATCACATTCCCTTTTACAGTTTTTTTAGAATACGATTTACCTCCAGCTCTTCTCTTTTTCATCACATTCCTCTTCCATTAATTGCTTTCTCGACTTTTTCTTCTTCCTTGGTTTTTCACAGTCACCTCTGTATCACTATCACTATTGTCTTTAGAATTACTATTTTCCTGCATAGTATAATACTTATTGGTCGTAATATTGTGAAATGAAAACAATATTAATATTGGAACTGCAATATGAACAATAGAATACGAATAACCTCACTTTGTATCCGTATAGTTGCATAGTAAGTGGTAAACCCAAAACTCACAACCATTTGCACAAAACCAGGGATGCAACATTAGGACAGAAAAAATAACATTGTGAAGTCGATTTAAAATATAATCAGCTGGGATAAAGACCACTGTGAAGGAAAAGATATGGCGGTTCATTTAAAACGTTTTATACAAGAACGACCTGATATGACTAAGGTCGTTTTGCACCCAGCTCCTCATATTGAGAATAGTAGGTAAAGTGTATTGTCTAGTGAACAGAACTAAACTTAAAATGTCAATACTTTTCAATAAATAACACTTCTCAATAAATTAATACTTTTCAATAAATAACAATACTTCTTTAACTTGATAGACGACTCTACTCTACTAACTCGAGACTGTTTTCATTAGCATAGTAGTGGTAGAGTAGAGTTATTCATCTTGCTCGTTCATATCTGCCAGCAGGTGAGTAACTTGCTGATCGACAAACTCTGCGGTACACATCTCGAAAGGTGTGTTTGGGTTGAACGATTTCACCACAAACCTGTACTCCTTCATGCCAAGTTTGGCATGAAGTACACAAATGTTAAGTACACACAGTTACATAACTATGACGATTGAAAAATAAGTTTTCAACTTCTTTTTTAATCCCTGAGAGATCAAAAAACTGGAGCAAAAAACCTGCCAATGTCCGTTGACACGTTAGAAATTTTTGATTCTGAATGAATATAACAACTATTATAGATGACGTTCTTATCTCATGACCTATGAACTACATTTGAGCATTTGTTTATCTGAATGCACTAGGCGATTCACAATATCTTGTAAACTATTCATTCACTATTTAATCAAAAAATATTTTGACTGAATATGAGCATAAATCAATAAATATCAATAGAAGGATTTACATAAAGCAGTGGGGATATTTTCTCTGAAAACTGGATCAATCTAGTTTTCAATACAATGGAGCTCCTTCACATTATAAATAGTCTATGAACTGATGAATCTATTCAGTGTTCAGTGGATGAGTGACAATAACTTTACTTAATCTATTATTTTTCCTGAATCTATTCAGCAGTGAGTCAATTAAAATCATTTCCCACGAACAATCCTAGAAATCATGTGGGCATCATACTCAGTAAAAAAATGTATTGATGAAGTACGGTAATTATTATTCATTCATTCAACTACCGTAATTGTTTATACAGAGTGCGCCAGAGAAACTTACTTATTTGAAAGGTCAATAAAAACAAAGGTACTTTATTTATTGTTCTAATTTTTTTTTAAATGAGAAAACAATTTCCCAATTTTTTTTTCATGCAGTCTTAAAAATTACAACAGATAAATGGCGACCCCCATTGCGCATACACTGATGAACTCGATTTTTCAAATTTGTATACACTCGTTGTAGTATATCAATCGGTATGTTGGCAATGGCGTGGCGAATGTTGTTCTTGAGGTGTGCTATGGTCCGTGGTCGATCGACATAAACCACTGATTTCAAATAACCCTATAAAAAATCGCATTGAGGAACCGCATGTTGAAATGAGCCTCATCACTGAAAAAAAATGACCGCGTCTTCTGGCAGGTTGTCAATCAGCATATCACATGCATTTTGACGGGCAACAAAATCGCGTTCAGTCAATTCTTGAACAACAGCCAATTTATAGGGATGAAATTGAAGGTCTTAATGGAAAATTCGTCGAACAGTGGTGTCTGAAATTGCCATAGCAGCTGCGTGTTAGCGAGCCGAACGCCGGGGAGAACGCACAACTGACTGCCTCACTCTTTCTATATTTTCTGGAGTTCTGATGGTTCGTTGAAGTCCATTTCTGGGTTTAGCGACACTTCCACACTTACGGAATAAGTTGACCCACGACAGAATCGAATAACGGCCAGGAAAGAGTCTGTGAGGAGGAATTTCAAATCGAGCGCGGAAGGCACGTTGCGTAGCAACAAAAAGTGATGACCATTAGAAAAGACGCTCTCAATTGCGAAGGCCGGCTGCTCTCTAGACCAAAGCATGGTGGCTACTTACTTGAGGGAGGATAAATTTGGGATCCGTCCCCTCCAGGTGCACTAATATTTGTTAAACACTATGGTGCTTGATAGAGCCTGATCAACGCATGGTCTGGATGAAAGAGACATTTTGGAGAAATGGACATTTTTGGACTACTTCCAGTCCAAATCCTTGACAGAGACATTCTTTGGTTAAGAGCAACACAACAATAATAATATAAGCCATAAATTGAGTCGTCGCTTAGGAATTGGACCTTCACTAGAAATTAATAAGAATAAGAATTTATTGCTATTGGTGATTAAAATTTCCCTTGCCAAATTCAATACAGTACAACCTCGATATAACGGACCCCGATATAACAAATAACCCGGTATAACGTTCTTTTTTTCCGGTCCCTTGAAAACCCCATAAATCATAATAGAAAATTAACCCCTATGTAGCGTACAAAATACGTATTCGAACCTCTATATAACGAATATATAACTATATCATTTTTGGTGTGTTTTAGTAATATTTTGACCCCTGTATAACGTATATAAAAATTAAGGAACCCCTACATAACGTAGACCTCTATATAACGTATTCGCACGGTTCAGACCCCTGTATAAAGTATATTATTTTTATCTAGGCCATCACTTGAGCATGTTTGGACATGAAAGTTTTCATTTACCCCCCTTCCGCTCGCCACCCATAATAGAGTACAGTACTGTCTGTAATGTTCTATGCATTCTTGTGTATTCTCAGACAGTGAAGTGTAAGGTTGCAGATTTTGAATGAAAAGTTTTTGTGTGACTGAAAGTGTGGTTTCTTTTTGCAAGTTTGTTTTTGAGTGCGTCATGGCCGAGAAAAGAAAGTCTTTGAGTGTTGACTTCAAACGTAAAGTTTTAAAATTCATAGAAGAAAACCCTCATAAGAAGAAAGTGGACATTGCAAAGGAATTCAACATTCCACCAACAACTCTTTCAACAATTCTTAGAAATAAAAACAGATATGAAGACGAAGGTGGACTTTCTGGTCAGTGTAAAAGGGCTAAACCAGCCGAACTACAGGACGTTGAAACTGCTGTCATGTTATGGCTTAAACAGTGTCGTGACAAAAACGTATCCATTTCGGGACCTATACTTCAGGAAAAAGCTCAACAATTTGCCGAGCAGTTGGGCCATAATTCTTTTCGAGCAAGCAATGGCTGGTTGGACCGCTTCAAGAAGAGGAATGAAGTAACTTTTAAAAAAGTGTGTGGTGAAAGCGGTAGTGTTGATGATGCAGTGTGCGCGGAATGGAAGAAAAAACTGATAGACTTGACACAAGGATTCAATGAAGATGATATTTACAATGTAGACGAAACAGGCTTATTCTTCAAATGCCTACCAGACAAAACTTTGACTTTCAAGGGTGATCCCTGCAGTGGAGGGAAAAACAGCAAGGAACGGCTTACGGTGATGCTTGGGGCTAATGCATCAGGTACACATAAGCTGAAGCCCTTAATAATCGGAAAATCAAAAAAGCCACGCTGCTTTAAACACGTTACGTCTCTGCCAACAAAGTACGTTGCTAATAAAAAAGCTTGGATGACAGGAGAAATTTTCAGCAACTGGCTAAAAGAAACAAACATGCAAATGAAACTGAGAAAGAAGAAAATCTTGTTATTTATAGACAACTGTTCGGCCCACAAGGACATCCCGAAGTTGACCCATATTAATCTCCAGTTCTTGCCGTGTAATACAACATCAAAACTTCAGCCCATGGATCAAGGGATAATACAGAATTTCAAAACACTCTACAGACGGGAAGTGGTTAGACAATACCTGAACGACATGGATCACCAAACTTCAACTAACATCAACCTCCTCGACGCCATGTGGATGGTGATGAAAGCATGGAATAATGTTTCTCAACAAACAATTGCAAATTGTTTCAAAAAAAGTGGTTTCAAACTCAGTGTGCAAGAGGAAGCCACGGATGAAGAGGAGTTGGATAACCCGTTACCCGCACAGCCTGGTTTGAATGTCGAAGCCTCCTGGCCAAGAATTCAAGAAGCATTGGATATCAACATCGAGTTTGAGGAATTTGCAAACTTTGATGAAGATGTTGCAGTATGTGGGGAGCTTACTGATTATGAAATCATCTCCAAAGTAACCGCAGATCCGGAGGCAGATGATGACGGTGAAGGCGAGGAAGAAGAAGAGTGCTGTATCCGAAAATACTATGGAATCCATCACCAAGCTAGACTGTGCATTGGACCAAGTGAAACTCTATACAGCGAATACACAATCAAAAATTATTGATTATTTTGGGCCAGGCAGCAGCCGTATGTGAGTTTTTGTTTGCTTGCTAATTTGATTGATTTAACTTGCTAATTAAAAACTATTGAAAATAATACTGTATGCATATTTTATTCTGAAAATATATATGTGAACAGTAGGTAGTTCTTTTAATTTACTGAACAAATTTCCTAATTGATTGAGCTATACAATATAGATGAAAAGAAATAGGATACAGTACAGTATTGCTATTATTCAACTACTATTGAATTATAGCATTTTTTACTCAATTGCTATTTTTAATACGGTTTTTCTATTATATAATAGCAATTGAATAATTGCAATATCCTATTTCCTTCCACCTTTATAGAGTAGTAATCAGATTTATAGAGTAACAAATATGCATTAATTTTTAAGAAGCCAAGTTGGCTAGTTACAAAGGTGGAAGGAAAATGGGTACTGTATTACAATTATTAAACTGCTATTAAATAATAGCATTTATTTAATTGCTATTTTCAATACAGTATTTCTATTATATAATAGCAATTGAATAATTTCAATATCCTATTTTCTTCCACCTTCTGTAGCAGTACAGTACTGTACTGTAATATGAAACATACAGTACAGTACTGTAAACTGTATATCTAAAAATCTACTTCAAATAGAGGTTGAACGTGTTCAATATACTTTATATGGAGGTTATATATGGAGGTTATACTAACCCCTATATAACGTTTTTGCCAGACTTCAACCTCGATTTAACGAACCTCGTTTTTAAGTAAACCCCCACATAACGTACGAATTTCTTGGTCCCTTCAAATACGTTAAATCGGGGTCCCACTGTATTACGGTACTACTTTTCATTACAGTAATATCAACCCCACTAAAAATAAATATTCAATAATCAATCAATAAATATCAATTAACATTAGATGAGGAAAATGAACAATAAACAAATTATTTATGTTACACAACTCGTTATATTTGATTTCGATTTACATATATGGACATGGCTATAAAATACCATTACGACACTAGATGCTTCAATTATTTATAATGACAAATATTCGTGTATAATATTGCACTAGCTGTAAACAATCTTATCAGTCAGAAAAAATTTAGAACTACATTACAATAAAGTGATAGAATTTTAAGATCTATTTACAATAGATTGATCACGTGAAATCTTAGTATGAAGGATTTTGAATGTACATGAATAGTATTTTTGTATCAAGGCTTGGGTGTAAATGAAATTGTGCTATGCTAATATACTGTTTTAAATGAATGAAGTGATACTTTGAAGAATTTAGTAGTACTTTGAAGCTGAGTTATTTTATTGGGATTTAAGATAATTAACACAAATAATACAACAAATTGAATTACAGTAACCAGTGAACATGAGTTTAGTGGTACTTTGAAGCTGAATCATTTTATGGGGGGATTTAAGATAATTAACACGAATATAACAAATTAAATTACAGCAGCCAGTAAACATGAGTATAATTTATTAGATAATTCAAGCTCGTTTCAATTTGAATTGATTCAACCAGAATATTCAATCACATATATGAAATCTAAGTGTCTCTTAATACTATTATTTCATCAAAATAATAAACAGCAGTTGTTAATCAAAACATAAAGGAAAATCAGATAACCTTTCTGATGTAACAATTGGTTACTTTCCAATTGAAAAATAAGAGAACGAAAATTTATGGCCATATCGAAACTACAAAATTAATACTGAGAAGAAGATAATCAAAATTGTACTTAACTAAACTGAACATGTTTTCTTAAAAATTATTCAAGGAAGCTTGGAATTATCAAGTCCAATGACTTCGATGTGCGCTTCGGCAATTTCCATTCTCCCGCATCCTTGTTCGCGTCTTCTTCAGTAATCTGGAAATTTAAAATATAATAATATTTGTTCGCTGCACACATAAACAGAATAGATTAACAATTATCAATAATATAATAATAATCATCAATTCAAATATCCAATGAAAGCTATATAAATAGAATTAAGGATTTCTGCCACTGCAAATATTGACCGAAGAACTATATAGCAGAAGGAAATTTGTTGAATGAATGAATCTGTCCAAAAAACCTGACGATTCCGTGTCTGAGTAAGTTTTTTTTGGACAGTTTCATTCAGCAATTTTCCTTCTGCTATGTAGTTCTACGGTCAATAATTGCAGTGACAGAAGTCCTTAGCTCTATTAACATAGCTTTCATTGAATATTGGGATAAATTACTATTAGTATTATCATTATATTCTAGCAATTCGTTAACTGCAATTTCTAATAATTATTTATAATTCATTTAATTATCAATAAAATAATGGTGTTAATAATGTAGATTTTTTTTAACATTCATGGTGATCAATACAATCGAAATTCTGATTTCAATAATGAATTGTTCATGTTGACAATAAATGGTATGAATGGATAATAGTACTCTTTGTGAGTGAGTGAATTTTCCAAGTCAATTATTGGTTATTTTAAAAGTTTGAAATTATTATTAATAGATGCATTGTTATTTTTCTCATTGCTCTTCTACGGTAAAGTTTTCTGTCCTTCATTTGTCAAAACTAACTCGTCGTAATTGAAACGTTCAGTACAGTGTACAGCATACATTTATGTACTACAATCTTTGTAAGAAGAGCTCCCTGAGTTGAACAGTATTAGTTCAACGAAATTGACAAGAAAAACATTTGTTTTAGCCTAAAATTCCTCTTCCAATCATTAACATGATAGGAACATTTTTAGTGTTATAAATGAATTAGGTTTAACAAAAACTAAAAATTTTTATCACATTATAATTCCAAAGACACTGAATAATCATAACCAATGAGATTTCTAATCAGTTAGCAGTAGATGACGTCATAGCTCATCAAAGTTATACACTCAGTGGAAAAGTCTTGAAATGGCTTAAAACACAAAAAGATGAGACCACAGTACTTTAAAGAAGTGTGAAACGCAGTGACAAACTGAGAGGGGACGTTATTCCTTTTTCCTTTTATCTATTGCGGATGATGCCCACAAGCTTGTTGCTTCAATGAATGCGTGGTTGATTGATGAGATGATCAAACGTCCATGTCTACCGGCGGGATTTGAACTCACGACCAGACAGTGCTAGCAAACCAAAGGTTATAACGCCCCACACCACTAGACCAACTTAGCCGGCAAGTTATCGCCTTCAGTTAACAATATGTATGATTTTGTAAGTTAGAGATGATTACAAACACGCCCATCAAAAGTTAATATAGAATAAAATAACTTGGAAATAGAATACATAAATAAATAAAATAAAATAGAGCAGAGCCCCGGTTAACCGAAACCTGGGTCAACCGAAAAGATGTGAATGACTTGATAAGCAAACAAATATCATTAATTTCTGTAATATGTAATGTATAAAATTATTTAGTAACTTCAGTCTGAACCATTGAAGTATTTTTTTGTTGCTGAAATAAAATCCTGTATTACATAAACTTTGTTTGTAAATTAAATTTTCCTACGGATCATGTTAATAGCATATGACGGTTCAACCAAAAAAATGGATATACATTTTGGCTCTCCCACCTTTATTTCGGTTAACCGGGGTTCTAAAATAAACAGAAAATTTCGAAATACAGACAGACATGGAATGAACAATTACGTGAGTGAAAATATGATATGGGAAAATCAAATTAATTGATGATGATGATGATAATAATAATAACGAATCGCGTATTGATTTTACAGAAATTAATATAATAGGTACATAACTCACAAAGAAAAATAGCAGAATAAATCTTCAAATTCGTGATTAACAAATGGCTTAAAAAGGAGTTCCTTCCGTATTTTCCATTCTTTTCATAAATAATATATGAATTGTGACATGTTGAATTGGAAACTCAATTTCAATGTTTTGTATAGTAATTTGAGGAAAATCTAGATTGAAATTGTTTCATAGTTATTACATTGTAATCATTAGCATCTGAACAAGTGCAATATCATATTTATTTCCATCTTTAATATTTTGTTTAAACTGATATCACCTATATTTAGTATATAATATTTTGTATCACCAATTCACGAACGAAGTTCAGTATTGTACTTTTCGTGAGTAGTAACTTGTTCACTTCCAAATTTGTCCTTCTCAATTTCTATATTTTGATGTGGATGTTTTAAAGGAGGGTAGAAAGAGAACAGATTTTATCAATGTATTGATATGCATGGTATCAAGCACACTATAATATTCCCATTAGAATAACTGAAACATGTGAATCGGGAATTGATAACTTCATCACCAACCTAAACAAAAATGATACCCGAGTGGAGTCTCTAATAACACTTTAATAAGCACTTAAAACTAATAAACTGCTACTGTTTAACCAGCGAAAGAATGCCCCCGGCGGAGTGGAGCAATCTTAGGCTGTACTAGCTTTTTCGAACCGTCCTAAAAACATCAGTCATAAAATAAAAAATATCTCCAAAAACTTCATAAATATTGAATTAATGATGTAAAACAGGTCAGAAATCGTTTTTGTTCAGTACTTTTTTTGATAAATTCACTCATTTTTAAGATAAATTTCATTTTTGTCAAATTAGTTATTTTCATTAAAACCCCGTATTTTTTTTTGTTTACAACTCTTCTGCTCAATAACTACTGAACGGAATATTTTTTTTGGCATGCATAATCCTTGATTCTACTTTAAGCCGATGATATAACTATTCTTTAGAAAAAATAGTTGGTTTTCTTAATAATGGGACATTTCTTGGATCAAGTTAATGAATTTTGATTGTAAAACACGAAAAAGTTAGTAATCGACAAACTTTTTTATGGTTAGAATAAACTACACACATGCATCGTATGAAATAATTATAACATCCCAAATTTATTTTCTGTGAAAGAATTGTCAAAATCGACTGAAGCGTTTTCAAAATAGATTGAAATTAATTTAGTATTGGATAGAGAGTTGCCAAGATATAATTTTCTAACGGATAAAATCACACTAGAAATGAGTTGGATGTTATACAATATTTATGTATTTGAATCAACATTGAAATAATTTTTAATATAACTTCAATCACTCACCCACATTGTGTATCTTTAAGTTAGGCCTAAACATCGACCAACTCTGGACAGCCCAAGTCACTATCCTCTGATGTTTCACTCTCATTCGAAATTTCAGCCTCAGAATCATCAGAACATTCCTCCTCTAATCCTCCCAAATAAATGATAAATTCGTCAAAAACACTTTTCATTAGCCCATCCTTCTGCCAGTAATTTGCTTCTAATTTTTCAACATGTTCCATGTAGCCTTCCCAGTCAGCCGCGCTAACTTTAGTTACAGCATTCAAAATTACGTCTTTCAAATAGTTCACTGTAAACTCCCCTGTAACATTCATTGCCCTTACCTCGCGTTTTACTTTTGCCCAAGCTAGTTCAATGGGATTCAATTCGCACATATAGGTGGGAAGTCTCAATACTGTATGGCCATGTTCTTCTAATAGACTGTCAACATGGTACACTTTTTGATTTGGCTTATTTTTTTCAATCAAAGAATAGAGCTGGCCTTTCCTCATTTATTGCTCAAAATGAATATTTTTCCCCGTCAACCAGTTTATCATTTCATTTTCGTTGGCATACTTGGATGGGGGTTTTTCTTTTTGAATGCAGTGATAAGGGGCATTATCCATTACTAATACTGAATGAGGAGGAAGATTAGCAATGAGCTTCTCTTCATGAAGCCCACTTCATGAAATTATCCCCATTCATTTGACCATGATAATCCCCTGTTGCTGACCCCGCCCGAAAAAGTAGCAATGACCCAGGAAGAAATCCATTTTCAGAACCAAAATGTAGCAATATGTACCTTTTGGATGATGCCGAATCTTTCAAGCATCCTGTAATTTCATGATCTTGCCAGCATTTTTGAAAGATCATATTGCTATCAACCCAAGTTTCATCCATATAAAAAATGTTTCTATTCTTATAACGGAAATTTCTGATTTTTCTAAGGTACTCGGACCTCCAAAAAACAATATGGGGACGTTCAACTAATATTTTCCGTTTTGATTGGCATTTCACCCATCTAAATCCAAGTTTTTTTATAATTACACATAATGTCTCTCTGCCTCATTTGAAATTGATTTTATCTTTCAAGACTGGTAATAAATTTCTAATCGAGGGTACAGTTTTCTTGATAAGGTAAAATTCATTTATAGTGTTCCTAATCACGTTCAGATCAAAACTGTCTATACTGGAAATGGAATTTTTGGAGTGTGGTCTTGTTTTTCCTGGCGTCGATAGTTTAGACGATTCTGGTTCTGTTAAACACTTAGTTTCACTACATATTTTTTTAATCAATCTCTCTGATACACCACAATAATTTGCTGCTCGTTTTGTTGCTGGTGAATGTGGAATTGGTATAGAATTATTTTCCTCATCACATTTCTCAATAACATGTCTAATGATATTACGCGCTTCACTATGCACTGTTTGACCACTCTTTCTAATGCCCGACATTGTTATAAAAAACTAGACAGTAACTAAAACTAATAATCTGTTATATAGGTAATATAAGAAATTTAATTTGAACTGCGCTAATTAAATGTGCACTCGCTCGTTTCACGAATTGAACTGAGCTGGAAGCCGTGCAAGTAGATGAATTCTAAGATTTCAAGGAAGCTTTTTTGCGCAATCTCCCCCCTCCCCCCTCCCCCACCCCCCTGAAACTCCCCCTTCCCCTTCCCCTCTCCCCCCTCTCCCTCTCCCTCTTATCTTATCTTATCTAATCTCTTATCTTATCTTATCTTATCTAATCTAATCTAATCTAATCTCTTCCCCTTGTCCAGTGGAGGTGAGGGGATTGAAAAGAGAGAGATATATCTCTTTCTCTCTCTCTCTCTTTCTAAAAATAGATTTCCCCTTCCCCTTGTCCAGTGGAGGTGAGGGGGTTGAAAAGAGAGAGATATATCTCTTTCTCTCTCTCTCTCTCCCCTTCCCCTTGCCCAGGTGAGGGAAAAAAAAATTTCCCTTTTTGGAGGAAAAATTCCCTCTCTATACTGACAGATTAAAGTGAATCCATATTTCTACATCTAATATTATACTGTCAAATTAAAGTGAATGCTAGATGAGGGAAAAAAATCTCTTTGAGAGGGAAAAATTCCCTTGGTGACAGATTAAAGTGAATCCATATTGCTATACTGTCAAATTAAAGTGAATCCATATTTCTACATCTAATGCTATACTGTCAAATTAAAGTGAATCCATATTGCTATACTGACAGATTGAAGTGAATTGAGAAATTCTCTCTCTCCCAGTATAGATGAGGGGGAATAATTTCCCTTTGAGGGGGAAAAAATTCTCTACTGACAAATTAAAGTGAATTCATATTACTCTATACTGGCGAATCCAGAGTGAGGTCAATGACTCTCTCTACATCTAATTGAATTGAGAAATTCTCTCTCTCTCTCACATCTAATGCTATAAATCTCTACAATGATCTAAGTTCTTTTACATTTTTTATCTGCAATATCGTACAAGCATTTCCAAAGTTCATCGGAATTTTTAACAACAGATAATGCTGAATCATTTGTACAATCATAATGTAGATGACCGCTGTCTAGAATATTGAGCAGTTTGAAAATCTCAGATAAAATCGAAAAGTGTACATTTTCTGTTTTTGTTAACGGTAAATCAACATCTTGACATCCTGTTGAAAATTTAATATTCTTCGCAATTGAATCAAATTCATTAAATGAAATTGACATCAAGAGACGAGTTAATTTTTTGAACTTTGAAAAACCATAACACTGCATCTCGCAGATGTCTCGAATGAGGGGAATAGAGAAAGATATATCTCTCTTTCTAAATTGGAGCTTAGAAAAATGTCTTTCAATTGTTTCGCCAAACTATAATTTTCAGGAGTTGATTTCCTAATTGCACTTTCACACTCATTGTACCATTCAATACAGTTTTTTAACCTCACTTCCAATTCGTTGTCAGCAGCCAACCACTTTCTCGGATCCATGTTGTTGAGCGAATGAAGAAAACTAAGTATAGGCAGGAACTATTATAGAGTAATTAAGTGGTCTTTCTTCATTAATTGACGACAGACAACATGTACGTGCTTTATGCAGTCTCAATGCATGCAGGCAATAAACACATTGTAGATCCTTTCCGTTGTAGAAGAATCCATAACGAGCAAAGTTTCTTTTCTGTGAATTCGTGTACATCGGAGCCATTTTCATACTTTGCATTCAATTGTTTTCGCACAAGAAATTATTTGTTTGATACATATTTTTAAACAACAAAGAATTATAATGTTGGGCAGAGAATAAAGCACAGCGGGAATGTGGTCTATTTTTATGAATGTTACACGCAGCATAACACCATGAACTAGTGAAAAAGCTGAAATCAGGTTTTGGAAAATCCTCTGGTATACATTGAACGTTGCTATGCAATCTTCTTAAAAACTTTGCTTTCTCAGTTCCTTTTGTGAAAATTTTCTCATAACCTGCAAGGTAATCACGTATTAATGACTCACTGTATTCTAAATCTCCATCTTCCCATTTTATTTTATGATAGTGACGTTCTAACCATGTTACATCGTTATACAATTTTGCACTCAATTCTGTCTTTGCAAATGGTGATTTGAAATGTAACACAATATAATTATTAAACTGATCAATTATGGCAAGTTCTTTCACAATAATTTGATTACAATCTTGTTTAAACCAGTGAAGATCAACCGTAGCAATTTTCGTAGACGTCTGCTTGTCCACTTCTTTATCTTCGACGGCGGGCTCCTCGAATCCTTCGTCTTTCTCTTCTCGTTTCTCCTCCTCCTCCTCCACCTGCAGCGGCTCCTGGATCGGTGCACCGCAGCTTGGTTCATAATAGAAACTATCAAGATCGCACTGAATACCGATAGAGCGAGTTTGTGGCTTGTCCAAAATATCAGAACACAAAGAATAGGACATGTTGTCTGTTCAAAGGTGAAACTGATATAGGCGGCGCGCTCTATCAATAAAATTACTGAACTTCTTTCACCATGCTCGTGAGAGGTGTGTACTCCATCACACGATTGCTAATTAAAACGCAATACGCGGAAGTATTTGCAGGTACTACACTATTAAATTCCATTTCAATACGAACATCTGTCGATGATTTCAAATGACTTGGTTGGTGTGAACAATCTACAACAATCAGCGGTGTTGATTCACAAAACGTTTTAAAGTCAATTTCTGTTCCGAGTTCGCTATTGATTGAATGATTATAATACGAGGGCGCGAAATCCAGGAACATCCGGTATAAAACTTCCTTCTTACCTAGCAGATTTTCATATGGATAATACTCACTGTTCAAATATACCTTAACATTGTAAATACCACAGCTATCAAAATTAGATATTGATTTTTTAATTTTATTCTTACGATCAGTTTGAAATGCAATTATAACGTATTTTGGACTATCAAAACTCGATGTGGTACGAACTGCCCAAGAATGGTTAAGTGAATTTTGCAAATTTGGTAATTCACAAATTTCCCAATGCCGGAAACCTAATTTCAGTGGAGTGTCAGCATCGAGCAGTCTCAAAAATTTCAGTCTTACATGATCTTCTAAAGTTATGTAGGGCATTCTCCATTGCAGTTTTGTAATTTTCACACTAACGCTTGTTCCACTTGTAGACTCAACACAATTTAGATCTGTCGGTGACCTCAATAAGACGAGTTCCTGTTTCAAATTTAAAATTATTCTTTGAAAATCTTCAAAAAACGGGAGGATTAATTTCAGCAGTACACAGAAAGTGAATGTATTATCCGTTAGCTCATATCCTGCTCTGTCAAAACCAGCCAAGTGATATGTGTTTTTATCAAGAGTATTCTTCACTAGAATAGCTTTAATTGTGGATGTTAATCCAATCAATCTTGATTTAGAAATTTGCTGACCTGCTAATTCGTATTTCGTCAAAAAGGTTGCCGATTACGTTACTGCTTAATTTATAGTCTGCTGCAACTGGTGCATCGGCTGGCTCTTTTCCCGGTTTTGTACAGTTAACTGTTCCCTCAATCAATATGAATGATTTACAAGGTAAAGAATAGACATCTAAAGAATTTATGCCAATACGTGCCTCGTCAGAGTTTTTTATTTCCTGTCCCGAATAAACTGTATGAGTGTGAAATTGGAATTTAGTAATATCATTATAAAACTGAAGGTCTGTCTCCACATCCAGAATTTCACTAATTGCTGCGCCTGACATTTCGCCAATCAACTATAAAACCCAACTTTTCTAATATTCTCGCGCTTTTAGCCAACAAAGCACGTTTGTTTTTAGGTGTTGATGCTATCGCGTTCCTTTCTCTAATGACTTGATTGGTCTTATTCGAACGTGGGTTGAAAATAAGATAACCCATTACTTTTCACGTATGTGCAACCTAATTGTAATTGTATCTCCACGGAAATCAATAAACGATCTGTTCTGGTCTGTCACCTTTACATTAATAGTTTAAATTCGACGTGTATTCAAAGGTACATAAATAATTGGAGAGGGTACTTCGTTTATTAAATAACCGCTAGGAACCTTTGGCAAAAATTCATAGATTATATGTTTTTCTTTTCCGTTAAAGTAACTGCCGCAAGCTAAATTACACTCAACTACAATACTGTCAACGCTTGTTATGTTAACCAAATGTTTGGAATAATGCCATTTATTTGGCTGCAAAACAACATTATCAAAACCAACTATCTTAGCAATCGAATCAGAACGTGTTAAATCAATGGGTTTATCAGAATGAATTTCAATCTTCATAGTATTTGCGTTTGCACGTATAATAAGTTTATTCTTCTTCTCATCAATATTCAATTTATTCTTTAAAGATTTTATAATATCTTCAAGTTCATATGTGCCAGTATCCAACATGATTAACTTATCGCCATATTTGAAGCTGGAATTTGTTCCTTTGTTAATGTTTGCAATACTATTGTAACTAGAAAAATTAATCAATCCAATTTCCCATTCACGATTTTTATCCAATTCTATAATTTCTTGTAAATGTTCATAGAGGTTACTCGTGTTAGATCGTAATGTAATAACTACCATCTTGTGTGTTCACCACAAACACTTAATTACAACTGATTTGCAAGAAACAATAATGTAAGATGGCCACAAAAATCGCTATTTAATGGCTGCATATGCTCCACATTATAAAATATATTTACTCCATTTTCTTTTTTCCAATATTTGTCCAATTCGTATGGAGGTTGTAAATTTCCAATTGGATCAAAATACCATACATTAGAGCCAACTTTCTTATATGCAACCCAATGTGTGCCATCCTCGCTTTCCCTTGCTAAATTCACGATCCCATTTTCGTTTTTTAGAATTTTTTTGGGTAATGCATCTAGCATATATATTCCTCTTAGCTGAATCTGTAATAATTTTGACCAATCAATCAAATCATAATTACTCAATTCTCCTTCAATATTCATGCCTTCTTCTTCTTCGTCTTCTTCCTACTACCCTTCTTTGTTGTTCTACGTTTCTTAACTTGAGGGAATAAACTCACTCCATATGATGATGGGGGTAGGGGTGGAACTCTCCCCCCACTAGTTATTTGAGGAAAAGGCTTCAAAAAATATCCTTTTCCTGCAATATGCTTTTTCAACTGAGCTATAGCTTTGCGTCTAATATCGTTACTATAACTTCTCTCATTCTTCTTTTTCTTCTTCTTTCTCAAAGACCCACCAAACGCCGCTTTAGCTTTCATAACGTTTGTAACAAGATAGCTAAGTGCTTTCTCGGCAAGGGGTGTTTGAGGATTTTTGAAAATGTCCCATGCAGCGTTTGCTAGAGCTCTGTCAGCTAGTGCTCGAGTTTTATTATCGCTATTTTGAGTATAGGCTATATCATGTATCTTGCAAGCTCTATCTAATGAATTTATACCTTGATCACCTCTCTTTAACCTTTCATTAACCTTGGTGCCCGGCCCGCAATACTCGTATCCCAGAATATGATATTCTTCTCCCAGGTTATCAATTACCTTATTTAAAATAGTTGATGTCACATTACCTGCCAAACCTGACACACCTTTAAAAACTCTTGCCGCTGAACTCAAGATTCCTCTACCCCGTTTCCTCGAACTCTGCTTTTTTCTCCTACATACCATTTTTCATTACCTTTCAACTCAATGGTTGAACATTAACTGAGGTTAATTAATCAATACATCAACTTGAATTGAATTGGTTTAATTTTCAATCGAGTTGGAAATGAATTCACACCACAATCAATCATAGTCAAAAATGTCTAGACTGAAATTTGAAACAACATATCGTTCACTCTCTCTCTCACGCAACTGTTTACAAGATTTTATGTTTTCGGCCCCAATATAAAGTCTTTATATTTGGCTAAATCCATTTTTTCTGTAATAATTTGCACTACCTGATTTTCTGTAAGGTTATGTTGTTTGGCCTCAATCCAGTTCATGTGAAAACTTACCTGGGCGTATTTGGATACGATGTCCAGGGCCACTCTGTGTATGAATAAATTTAGATAGTCAATGAATGGAGCCGAACATTGCAGTCTCATGACAGCACCCTCTTCCGAATTTTTAATTGCCTCAGCTATTTCATCACGAACGCTTTTCACAGCTACTCCCATCTCGTTTTTCTTAATAAAATCTCCTATATCATTTTTAGTTGCGTACTTTTCTGCAATTTGCTTAATTAGAATAGCAATAGCATCTTTTGTAATGAATTGTTCAATACCCTCCATAATATTAGCTTTTATTGCACTCGCCATTTCAGATAATCGTTTTTCAAACTCTTCCTTTGTTAATGAAGAACTAGTCAATTTCTGCAAAGCAGATTCTAAATATTGCTTATCAATTAACGATGGATGTGTTTCATTTACTTTAGTAAAAATTTCTGTACTAAGTTGTTTTAATTTAGTATTGAGATAGTTTCTGTCCAACACCTCCAAATTCTTAATTTTATCTGATACGGCTTTTAATTTCTCATCTAAATAAGCTTTATCAACTTTATTCTTGTCAATACTAACCAACTGAGATGAAAAGCTGTCTGTTAAAGTTTTCACTTCTCCTAATGCACTCTCTAGAGTTTGAGTTCTCTCTGCAATAGCTTTATCGATATTAGCACTGAAATTTTGTAATGAACTAAGAATATGTTCTCTTTCAATTATGCTCACTCCAATATTCTTTGTATTTTCCGAAACGAGTTTGGTTATTTGCGAATCTAAATAAAATTTCACAGCTTCGCTGATTCCTTGTTGATTTATCGATTCGATTATCTTCTGTGTTATCGAGTCAATATCACACGTAAGATTAGCAACAGCTCCGCTAGCACTAGCCGTATCAATTCGTCCGAATCGATGTAGAGTCATCGTAACACTAAACAATTAATTTTGCTTCTTTTAGCTCTTCAATTATAGACGCGATCTCCACATCATGCCCGGTGTTGCCACTAGCTTTTGAGGAATAGAGTAAATTTAATCTTTCCACTAATTCGTCAAAATTATTAAAGTATTGATAAATTCTTTCATGAGAATTATTTTTTGCAAATTTCAATAAACCCCAACTCTTCTTTTTACTAAGTTTTTTACTGGGAAATAACTTTTGAATCATTTGCGATTTAATTCCCTGATTTCGTTTAACATACCCTCTTCGATCTAAATGTATGCCTGTAAGTGTTAAGATTTTTTTATACTTATCCAGATCTCTCTGATTATAAAGATTTGAGTTTGGTCTCGCACTGAATAATAACTCAAGTAGACCATGTGTTAAACGGAATCTTTCATTATTAATATCTATATAACCGTTATCGAATATTACTTGCTGATTTCCAATATAATACACGTCATCTTTAGAATTATATGAAATTCCATAACTGATTGAATTATTCAATTTTTCCGCATGAAACGTTTTTAGATATTGTGACAGCACATCATCGTTTCTGCTAGAACCAAGTAAACTGTTTTCAAATTTAGTCGAGCTTAAAAAATTGTCTGTTGAACTCTCATAACTCTCTTCATCCCCCTCCTCATTATCATCAATTTCCATACTCTCTTGTTCCTCTTTTACTTCTTCCTTTTTAGGTGTAAAATCATGATTAGAGTGCAAACTAGATTTGGTTTTTCCCAATTCAATTATAGGTTCTATTAATGGCGAAAGAGTTTTCCTATTGAATTCCTCCGTTCGTTTTTCAAAATTAATCAGGCTTTTATGCTTGTCACTGATCACCTTTCTCAATTTCTTAACCTTTTCTATTAAACTCTCCTTCTTGTTATTTACTATGCTATTTCCTCTCCTCTTCCTCCTCCTATGTGTTTTAGACAACATGACTGTACAAAGAATTAATCTCTACTGAACGGAAAGAATCGTGTCCAGTGAATCCCGATATTTTCCTTCCTTTATATTACATTCTTTTAAAATTGTAAGAAAATTATGCGGTTTACGATTCCAAACTGTATGACAAAGTTTACTGAAATCTTTATAAGACATATCTCCTCCAACATGATCTCTGTGAATTAATTTCAGACTCAATAAATCCATCTTAAAAATTATTATCATATTTGCATTATCTCTAGTGAAATGTTTCTGTGTAGCTCCATAACTCTGAATTAAATATGCAGTGTCAATATTTCGATGTCGTCCCATAGTAAAATATTCTCTTATCTGTGGGACATTACTCAGTTGCAAGTCATCAAAAATTACCAAGCTATATTCAGGGATACGGTTTGGATGGGGAATTTGGCTCACATCATCTTTCATGTGAAATCCGATATTTTTCAAACCTGCAAATACCTTGCTGAGAAAAACATATTTTGGTTGATATAAACTTTTGCTAAATAAGTAAATGTGCTTAAATTTTAAACCATTTTCAGCAAATACTAAATTAAATAAGAGATTTGTTTTTCCCCCAGCACTGGGTGATATAATTAACATTCTTGCATTGTGAGGTAGTAGCTCTCCATTTTTACAAAATGCAGGCTTTTCTTTATTTGTAATTAATTTATCAAAGTTAACAATTGGTAATTGACTCATGATTACAAACGTACAGAACGTGATCTGATAAGGTACTGAAAATTTTTACAATAGTTAGAACAATGCCGTCAGAGCAATGACCGAGCGCATGTTGGCGCTACATGTATAGAGAGGCGTTTCCCAGAGATTGGAATGCAGGCAACACTCTCCACCTCCTCTCCTCATCATCATCATCAGACAGATTATGGATGTTCAAAAGATTCTTATATTACGAAATGAGAACCAATGTTTGATGAGGAGCTATTATATTTTCAACAAATGTACATCATGATATTTACAATAAATGTACATGTTATTTACAATAGATTATTTACAATAAATGTACATGTTATTTACAATAGATTATTTACAATAAATGTAGATGTTATTTACAATTGATTACAAAAGATTATTTTTCATCTAATAATTGATCTTTACTAATATAACTAGGTTTAGAAAATCCAATCCATTTCACTAACAATCCTTTTTTATCACGTTTTAATATTTTTTCAATCAAATACACTTGTCTCGTTTAATTGTGTTTTTTTAATTTCTTCTGCATAAAACCTACCACTAATTACTTCTCCATTTAGATCTCGCAAGCTATACGTTACAGGTTGAGAAGGAAATATAGAATGAATTACAAAATACTCTGCGCTCCAGTTTATGTTATAAGATTTATCGAAAAGAACCCTTTTCTTTGAGATTCGTACAACATCTCCTAGCTTAAATTTCGGTTTTGAATTTTTCAATTTATATCGTCTATTGAATGCAGAATTCAAAGACATTAAAACATGATTACGATCTTTTTTCCCCACAACTTTAGGTTTCATTCTAATGGATGAATGCATTGTTGCATTATAATCACGAACTAAACTGTCTAGTTGCGATATCCAGTTTTTGGTTCCATGTTCAGTTAAATATCTATAAATTTTTGCTTCAAGTGTTCTCTTAAACCTTTCAACTATGGAGGCTTTCTTATTGGTAAAAACATGATAATGTTTAATACTATATCTATCTAATAACGCTTTAACTTTTGAATTAAAGAATTCTGTTCCCTGATCTGTTTGGAACAGCTTAACTCCTTTATTTTTAGAAATAATTGGCTCGAGAGCGTTAAATACAGATTGGCTTGCCTTGTCTTTTAATGGTACACAATATGCAAATTTTGAAAAACAATTAATAACAGCTAAGATATATTTGTAACCCTTATTAAAACGCGATAAACTCGTCATCTCAATGAGATCTGCTTGAAGCAAGTCTTTTTCACTTTTCAACTCATATTTGCAAGTGGGATAGTTCACACGCGGCATGCTATGAAGCTCTAAAGCTAGCTTAGATCTAATAATATTCATGATATTTACAACAGTCGAATCAGTGGTGTTGGATGATTGTCACGGAACATACTGAGCAATCAGTTAGAGTGTTGGCACTCTATAATGTCCAAATGGGAGAGTATCAACACCATTCTCAGCAATGTACCTCTTATCATCATAAGGGCTCAAACAGATTTTTGCACATTCAACCTGATACATGGTGTGATTATAGGATCTTAACATATTAAATTTTTCAATGTGTTCACTACGTTCAAACAATGATTTCTTATATAAATTAAAATTAAGTTTTCTACATTTCACTCCGCTCTGTACACCCTTTGCTATACATTTATTTACAGGTTCTTCATTCTCGTTACATACTAAAAATGAGTAAAGTTTCGATCTAAGGCCTACAAATTTATGGACAGGTTTTAAGGTGGTCTCATCCTTGAACTTTCCTACAACTTTATTTCTCTCCATGGAAAAGCAAGGGTGGGTAGGTGGATAGTTAGAAGTATCGAAAAGGGTCAAATTTTCTCTAATCAACTGATACACATCTTCGACTTTTAGGTTTAGAAGAAAACTGTCGGTGTCAGTCATACACAGTTCTATACGATCCCACGGTATAATTTTTTGTAATTTGCAATAGAAAAAATCGTACATATGGAATTTACTCAACTCCAGTACGGAAAAGCCGGAATAGACAGGCTTGTTCATTTTAAGTTCCAACTTGCGAGAGAAAACCGCGATCACATTCGGACTAATTATTTGCCAGCGTTTACATAGTGGATTTGAAATGTACTTATCTAACCGTTTTTCATCTGTGATAATTTTAACATTCATTTGCTTACGACTACTCTGTATCGTTTTGCCAAATATTAGGTTACAACAGGCCTTAAAGAAGGATATTTCAAATTTATTTTTCGCGTTCTGTCTATTCCGGATATTGAAGTCGATGTAGCTTTTCAGCCAGGGAGATTGGGAAAAGCTAATGACGCGATGCACTTTCAATAATTTCAAACCGAGCTGAAGGTAGAGCTTTAAATTGACATAGTGAACAATGTACTTTTCACGATCGAAAAGTGTGTTCATGATCTTTTTGGTTCCAGTTTGACCGTTCTCATTTGTTTGGTAGTTCGACAGCAATTCGTGCGGCGGAGTTAGGTGCAGGGGCGCGAGTGGGAAGCTAGCGTGCTTATCATGTAACTCTTGAGGGTACTTGAGATCACATTCTATTATATATCCGGTTTCTGAATTGCTGTCCAAATTCGCGAAATCAAGGCTGGAAATTTCTTCCTCTGAGAGGAATTTGAAATTTCCAACAGGTAAGCTTCGGCTCATAGCTTCCGAGTATAAACTGTTTGCATCGATATAAAGCAGATAATTAGACGGTTTTGAAGGATCATATGTTTCGGGTAGATGTTTGTTATTTGCTTCGCAATAACGTTTACTGATAAATGACACCCCACCCCTCATCCCTGCCTCAAACATAAGATGCATGTCAGGATGAGTAATCAATTCTAGTTCAACTTTAGTGTGTTTCAGCATGCAATTCCAGGTGAAGTGCGCGAGAGAAAGAAAATGGGTCACATCAAGGCCGTATGAGCTAAAAAGCATAGACCTCATGGATTCAAAAACTACCGCTAATAGCATTATGTCCAAACATAAATAAAAATCGTGATATTCACCCAGATTTTTCAGCTTGAATGTTGAGAACACTCTTTGCGCATGCTCATATTCTTCGCGAGACAGAGGTGTATCAGTTAAATCATTATGGAAACATTTGATGGGGGGAAGCGATGTTTCCGCGAATTTTTCGGGACAGCTCATGTACGAGTAGGGATATACTCCTTTTTTCAACAAGAGCTGTCTGTGTTCGCGAGGTGGATCATGAAACACCGAAAATAATCGTTCGAACTTCTTTTCCATGTCTGTACTTTCTACCAAATTACGCACCAATACTTCCAAGGATTCAGACATAAACTTGTAGGAATCTAAAAATTTAATTTTGCCTACTGAAAGTGTCAAAAATCTCTCTGACGTATTTGCGATGCAGGAAATTTCTTTTTTACATTTACCGAGCGATTTCAGAATAAAATGCGAATCAAAACTGGAGAAATTATGAAAATAACATGATATGTACTCCGGAGTACGAGCTGTTAAATTACAAGAAACATGTGCCGCACACAAGTAATTACCGGTTTCATGCGCGTGGTGATGACATTTAATATCGCTGTCTAAAAACGGTTCAGCACAAAGCCCGCAGTTTACTGAATTTTGAAATTCGCGCTCTTGACTTTCGGATAAAGCTTGCATCGGAATTTCTCGTTTCATATCCTCATACAAAATGTCGCCGAGATCTGTAATTTCCTGAAGAAATTTCTCCATGATTTTTTCGTCTAAACTACTCGATCTATGGAGTACAGGTCCATAGGCGATTTCCCCATTAACATCTATAACAACGAAACAATAGCCGCAGGGAATATGCCGCACCGTTTTGTTTGTGTAACTACGAGTAACTTCATCAGAATCGGAATCATCATCATCATCATTAATATTCACAACGTATGTTTCTAAATCCGCGTAAATTGTGTACTTTTTCTTTAACGTTGCGCTCAGTTTCTTGAATTTAATTGTCTCTCTGCGTTTAGGATATGAAACGCGCTGAGATTCAAACTTGGAACAAAGTTCCACATGTTTCAACAAATTTGCTTTACCATCACAATTTTTAGATTTGGTCGATGTAAATCTATGGAAACAAAAATTGCAAATGTGTACTTGACTGTGGCATTTTGAAAGGTGGGAGAGAAGACGTGATAGCCTGTTTTTCCTGTTCGCGGTATTTACTAAACAGAAATGAGTTTTTCCTGCATCGCCTTTTAGCATTAAAAGATTAATTTGGTGTTTACGCGTACGGAAAATGCTTGTATGGAAGGGGAAAAACTTTTTGTTGTCATACGCGATGACATGAATTGCAATGTCCGGATTGAGTATTTCAAATTTCTTAATATCGCGTGTCGTCACCGGGAAATTTACACCTTGCATATTAAGTGTGTGAGCAAACTTGCTCAAATACTTTACAGTCAGGTGTGAGTCCTTTGGCTTCTGATGGAAATACGCGAGCACTGACCATAAAAAGCATTTTTCATCAGAGAGATTTTTCACATTTATAATACATTTTTTGTTTTTCAAAAACTGGGGTGTTTGAATGAAACTGGATGTGTATATAGGATTAAATTTAATCACGTTCACATCCAGTGATTCAATTTTCTTTAGCACCCATCCACTCCCATGGCTTACGAAATTTTCGAAAGATGAGAGGATTTTTTTCACAGCCAAGAAAAAATGCTCATTAAAATCTTCATAGTTCTCAAGCACGTTTAGCGCTATGTTGGAGTAACTATGTAGATTTATTAGAGATGAGACAGTCTCACCAACCTGCTTGTCATAATAATAATAATAATAATAATAATAATAATAAAAGCTTTATTGGCATTCATAATTGAACAAAAGCCTCTCTTGTATGAGGTAAAATGATAGGTTGGCAATTTATCAAGCTATTTACAAATTTACAGGATTTTAAATCTTTTTCACAATAGTTCTTGGAATTATAACTTAGACACTATTTTGTTCCACAACTGTCGATTTCTTGCAGTGGTTGCCCATGCGTGTCCTACCCTTTGACATAGCTCGTCCCTCCATCGGGTTGGTGGCCGTCCTCTGCTCCTGGTCCTGTCCCTCGGCACCCACTCAGTGCAAGTCCTGGTCCACCGGTTTTCGTCCATTCTCGCGACGTGGCCCGCCCACTTCCACTTCAACATGTGCGCCTCTCGTTGTAGGTATTTGACGCGCACTCTTCTCAATATATCAGTGTTTCTTGAACGTTCACTCAGCCTTATGCGAAGAATGCTACGCAGTATTTTCGTTTGTGTGGTCTCCAACCTCCTGTCCAAGTACTCTGTGAGCGCCCATGTCTGCGAGCCATACAATATCGTCGGATAGACACACATGGATAGCGCTTTTCCTTTCAAATTATTTGAGTAATTGCCCTTGAAGATGCGTTTCAGTGCCCAATATTTCTTCCACCCTTTATCAATTCTGTGCTTGACTCCTTTCACAGATCTGTTGACAAACGATATAACCTGGCCCAGATATTCGTAGTCTTCCACGTAATCAAGAATTCCACAGTCGATTTCTACCCTTATTTTTTCGGAATTTGTCATTAATCTGGTCTTCTGAGCATTCAAGTGGAGGCCAATCGTTTTGCTAGCCTTCAGCAGTTCCTTCATCATCTCTTCCATTTGCTCGGCGCTCTCTGCCACAACCATCACATCATCTGCAAATCTAAGATTTGATAGTTTTTTCCCATCAATTCTGAGGCCCTTATCCTCCCACTCCAGCCTTCGAAAAATGTAATCCAAGCAGCAGTTGAATAATATTGGGGAGAGTGGGCAGCCCTGTTTCAATCCTTTCTCAATTTTTATGCTCTTTCCTTTTCTCTCCAGCTCCACATAGATTTCTGTATTATCATATAGACTCTTAATCACGTCAATGTACATTCTGTCTATGCCAGCTTCTTTGAGGGCATCCCACATCCTGCAATGACTCACACTGTCGAATGCTTTTTGGTAATCCACTAGACATAGGTAGAGCGGTATGTTATATTCCATCGATTTTTCTATTATCTGATTTGCAGCTTGAAGGTGATCTATTGTAGAATATCCCGGCCTGAATCCTGCTTGCTCAGTGGGGTGATTTTCATAAACTTTGTTCAGTAATCTATTTTTAATTATGGAAGCGAATAGCTTATACAGCACTGAGGGGAGAGTGATTGGTCTATAATTCTCAACATCCAGTCTTGAACCTTTCTTGAATATTATAATCACTTTATTTCTCTTCCATGCTAGAGGTATTGTTTTTTCTCTCAAGATTTTGTTGAATAAAAGTTTTAGCGGCTTCAATAGTTTTTCAAATCCTGTAATCACTGCTTCGCCTGTGATTCCATCATCTCCAGGAGCTTTACCTTTCTTAAGACTTTTAATAGCATTGAATATTTCTGCCTCTAATATTTCCGCTGCTTCAAAATCGAATTCAGTCGCTTGTTGATTTTCTCGTATAGCCCATTTTTCGTCTCCATTGTCCTTCTTGTATGAATTCTCATAAAATACTGATATATGGTCTATAATTCGACTTCTTTCTGTCTGCTTGTCATCCATCACCACTAATTTATACAGCAAAACATTTAAGACTATAAACCATTTAACATTCCCATCATGACGTGCCGCATGTTCCCTAATTATATCGAAAACTCGACGTTTCGAGCTCTCAAGCACATTGGTAATGTCGATATCCTCATCCTCGTCATCGAGGGTGATGCGATGGCGGACTGCGCTTGAATTGATGCCACGAAGTCTGCGTTCCCTCGGCATGATGCTGAAAAACAAAAGAATAATGATCAGGATGGCATAGGCAATAGTGTGTGTGTGTAAAGGAGTACAACTACAATTCACAATCAGTTGTGAATTAGCATTCACGATGTTATCACAAGGACAGATAATGTTGCATGAAAGATTGAGATTATTAACATTTGATAAAAGATGGTTGAAATCTTCTCCGCATTTGTCCGCGGAAAACATGGCGAAAGAGGGATTTATATTCTCATCTGCACCAGACATTGTGCGATGTGTATTTTGTTCAATTTGTTTAGGTGATTGGGAAGAAAGTGATGTAGCAGCCATAGAACATGTAAAGTTCAGTCCGAACTGTAGAAGGAAAGGAAATATAACAATTGAAGATGAGAATTACGATAATAATATTCTATGAGAATATGAAGAAAGATATTCAACTTTTAATTGTGTAGAAGATTCATCCGTTCAAGGAGAGTATTTTGAAAAGCATCATCATCTACATTGTGACTTTTGTAAATCATTATCCAATAAAGCAGACTATTTTGCGAGAAATGGTTATTTCTTACATAAAAATCCATTCTATCTGCAATGTGTCTATTGCAAATATATTATCGAAAATCCATTTGAAAAAGTAATGCATTTACCGTTTTGTTTATATGAAGAGTGTGAGAAAGAAGAGCGGGGCTTGGATGTTCCGGATATACCGTATCGTAAAGATGAAGTAAAATCGCATGCATGCAGTATATTGTAGAAGGTTTTTTATCCTCCGAGGACAAAAACTGTCCTCGGAGGAGAAAAACTGTGCTCGGAGGACAAAAACTGTCCTCGGAGCACAATTTTCCTCCTCAGAGGATAAAATCGAAGTAAAAATGTACTTACATGTACTGGTTGATGCTGCGTGAATCTCCTCGAGTGTACAGGTGTAGATAGTGGCCTATGGTACAGGTGTAGATAGCGGGCTATGGTACAGGTGTAGATAGCGATCTATGACTCCTTTCAGATTGATTCCTCTCAGGTGTAGATACCGCCTTTGACTCCTTTCAGATTGATTCCTCTCAGGTGTAGATACCGCCTTTGACTCCTTTCAGATTGATTCCTCTCAGCTGTGTTGTCTCGATGAGAGCTCAACTGGTTATGAGGTTCGGAACTCGAGTTGAGAGGTGAGAAAATGCTGTGAAAACAATGAAATATTTAATAACTGAACTGAAATCATTCGAGAATGCTATTCAAAAAAGTGAGGCTCTATCTTGAAATGTTGTGAAATATTTAATAACTGAACTGAAATCAATCGAGAATGCTATTCCTCTATGTTGAAATGCCGTGAAATATTTAATAATATTAGAAATATGTTTGAGTGAGTAGACATGGGGGATTTCAGCTTCTAGCAGGTGAAGTCTCATGCTGAGTTCTAGATGAGATTTTTTTTTTTCGTCTTCTAACACATGGATGCTATTTGAAAAATGATCGAGTGTCAGAGAGAGAATACTTACAATCTGATAACGATGTAGGAGCACGTGTTGTTGGGGAGAAATTCGAATTTTTTTTTCGCCTTGTAGCACGCTCTCGCTCGCACGAGCCTGGAACAGAGAGAGAAACGTATGCTATATAAACAGAAGTGATGAGAGGAAAATGCAGGGAGAGGAAAATGATGAGAGGAAGAAGCAGGCGAAGAGGAAGTTGGTGTTTGGGGACGAGCCTGAGGTTAGCGGGGAAGAGGAGGAGGAGTCAATCTGCTCACAAACAAAGGTTAGTTTCAACAAATATTATTAACTTGTGTATGCACAGATTTTTTCTGTGATTGATTGTTAGAAAATCTGTGCACATACAAGTCTTTGATTATTTTATATGAATATTATTTGAAATGATTAGAATGCAAGGAATTTGAATTATGAGATATTATTGTTTAAAGTATTCGATCATGCATAAATGTTAGCAATATTTCCTTGAACTGATTAGAATGCAAAGGGAATATTATTTGAAGCAAATAGATATTATTGTTTAAAGTAATCGATTATGCAACAATGTTAGCAATATTTCCTTGAAGTGATTAGAATGCAAAGGAAATATTATTTGAACTGATTAGAAATTATTGTTTAAAGTACTCGATCATGCAACAATGTTATTTCAATAACTGATATTACTCACTTTATGCAGAGAATTCGATGATGACAATTCGATGATAATCTGATGTAGAGATCTTGATCTGTAGTATGATCTGAAACAAATAAGACACTAATCAAATATTTTTCAACAGAAACGAGCTGTAATGGACGAGGACTCCTCACTCGTGCCGTTAATGAAGGAGGTGGAGGGTGCGGGAGAGTTGGACTTTGTCCAACTCATAAACAAACCTCTACCCAAACCGTGGATCCCGCTGAGGAGTTGAAGGAGGATCTAGCGTACTGCATCATCGGAGCTCGAGAGGAGACCAATAAACACGGTTGAGGTGTAATTTTAAAAATAAGGAATGCAGGAAGCAAATGTGAGGTGTATCTACCTCAAAGATTTGCTTCCTGCATTAGCAGAGAAAAAATAGAACATTTTAACATCAACTGTAAAAATTATGTGTTGCTAGTAACACATAAGTCGGCAAATTGGTTGGATATAAAAATTGTTATTGCTTAACAATTTTTATATCTGTATACATATGACCTATGTGTTACGAATTGTATAAATGTATGTATGTGTGAATAGATCAATAAATTGTAATATTGTTTCTATAAAAATTGTTTTCAATTCTTACCTGTTGTTGTTGTTGTTGATAAGTTCGTAATGAATAGTAGAAACACACAGAAGAAGAAATGCTGGTTCAGCTGCTCTGTTGTGAATGATATTTAAATAAGGTGACTGCGTCTTTTATAGTTTGTTGCAAGCATGCTCAGTAGTCTTTACCGCTATTTCTCTCTCTCTATAACCTTGACGCGTGCGCTGGATTTCACTACATATCATCATTAGATAAGGAAAGTGTAGCATGCATCGAATTCCATTAAGTTAATTGCAGGAGGTGTGTCATTTGGTTCTAATCGTTCGAGCTGATAAGACAAAAAAATGACTGGTTATTTTGATTGCACAAGTTTTAATGAATTCTCATTAAATGAATAAATTAAATTTGAAATTTTTCTTAACTGTTGGGCGGAAAGCAAACCAATTGTATTAATTTGCAATCAATTTAATTTTACAGTATAAAGATGTAGTAATATGCATTCACTCAGTATAAAGATGTAGAAATATGGATTCACTTTAACTGGCAGTATAGGAAGGCGGGATTAAAAAGGAACTCAGTTACTTGTCTGATTTCTCATTCACATGGCTTTCGTAATAGCAAAAAGGAATTTAGAAATATGGTGATTTGAGAATAGGAGATAACACATGGGGCCATCTGGCAATCTCTGTCTGCTACTTGTGAGAAGCGAGGGGGGCGTATCCTGCTCTCTCTCTCTCTCTCTTGAGACTGGCATTAAGTGTTTAACATCACCATCATGATAAGGAAAGCCCGCATAGCACGCGTTCTTATCCATTAAGTTAATACCATCAACATGTTGATAAGGAAAGTGGGCGTCGTAGCATGCGATGTACTTTCATTGAGCACACACACTTGGCTCTAATCGCTCAAGCTAATAAGATCAAAAATGAGTGAGAATTTTGATTGCACAAGTTTCAATGAATTCTCAATTGATTTCTCAATTGCACCTAGTCAGGTGCAAAGCAAACCATTATTATAAGGCATTAGATGTAGAAATATGCATTCACTTTAATTTGACAGTAGAGAATACAGATTCACTTTAATTTGACAGTATAGCAAAAAGGATTCACTAGTACAGTATAGCAAAAGGGATTTTTTTCCCTCATCTAGCATTCACTTCAATCTGTCAGTATAGCATTAGATGTAGAAATATGGATTCACTTTAATCTGTCACCAAGGGAATTTTTCCCTCTCAAAGAGATTTTTTTTCCCTCATCTAGCATTCACTTTAATTTGACAGTATAGCATTAGATGTAGAAATATGGATTCACTTTAATCTGTCAGTATAGAGAGGGAATTTTTCCTCCAAAAAGGGAAATTTTTTTTTCCCTCACCTGGGCAAGGGGAAGGGGAGAGAGAGAGAGAGAAAGAGATATATCTCTCTCTTTTCAACCCCCTCACCTCCACTGGACAAGGGGAAGGGGAAATCTATTTTTAGAAAGAGAGAGAGAGAAAGAGATATATCTCTCTCTTTTCAACCCCCTCACCACCACTGGACAAGGGGAAGAGATTAGATTAGATTAGATAAGATAAGATAAGAGATTAGATAAGATAAGATAAGATAAGAGGGAGAGGGAGAGGGAGAGTTAGAGGGGGGGAGGGGGGAAGGGGAAGGGGGAGTTTCAGGGGGGTGGGGGAGGGGGGAGGGGGGAGATTGCGCAAAAAAGCTTCCTTGAAATCTTAGAATTCATCTACTCGTGCAGCGACCTCTATTCAAAGAAAATGCATAATTACTAAGTAAACATGCTTCTATTTATAAACAGGATTTCTTTACATTGATGACTAATACTTTAGTACTGAAAAGCTAACAGCGGAAGCCATTAAATATTATTTCTTTTATGCATAGCCTACCCAACTGATAGATAGGCTATTATGTGAGCTGCATGGAGAAAGAATTCCAGTATAATAATTGAGCAACATATTTATTCATCTTTTATAACTCGAGAACTCTTTAATCAATTTCAGTAATTCTTTCACAGAAAATAAATTTGGGATGTTATGATTATTTTATACGATGCATATGTGTAGTTTATTCCACTCATAAAAAAGTTTGTCGATTACCAACTTTTTCATGTTTTGCGATCCAAATTCACAAACTTGATCCAAGAAATTACTCATTATTATGAAAACAAACAATTTTTTAGAAAAAATATACATAACAACGGTTCAGAGAAGAATCAATAAATATGCATGCCAAAAAAAATTAATTCCGTTCAATAGTTATTGAACAGATGAGTTGTAAACAAAAAATTGAAGGTTTTCAATGAAAATACTCATTTAGTTACAAATTAAAATTTATCTTTAAAATGAGTCAATTTATTAAAAAAATGCACTGAACAAAAACGATTCCTGACCTATTTTACATCACTAATTCAATATTTCTGAAGTTTTTGGAGATATTTTTCATTTTATGACTGATGTTTTTAAGACGGATCGAAAAAGCTAGAACAGCCTAAGATTGCTCCACTCCGCCGGGGGCATTCTTTCGCTGGTCATACGGAACAGTATGGGTGGGGAAGTGTGTTGCAGTGTTATACTGTTTACAGATTTGTAAAATGTGGTAAGAATATGCAGAAAAGATAAGAAGGTGAATAATTGTTGTTTACTAACCTCATCGCTTGAGCATTTGTCATGGGTCTTGTGCTCCTTGAGAGCATGGGAAGTCTGTATGTGTTTACGGCCGCTCTCTCTGTCCTGCATTACTTTACGACGAAGGAGACACGTGTAAGAGGCATTCTCGGTTGACACATTCTCGTTACTGCGAGGACGGCCTCTGCCGCGCCTTGTCACTCTGCCAGTCACGCTATTACGGCGCAGACGCAAGCATTGCTGCGTTGGGCCACACAGCTCGCAAGTGGAAAGTGACACCGAGCTCCGCTCTGCCAGGGGAGACTGCAGTTTCTCCAGGTTTACTATCAGCTGGCGGAGATCCTAACACATAAATACATTATGAGTCAATTATAATGATAAAATTGTAATTATGGACAGGCCCATGTGAGTGTAGTTTCTATCATTTTGTGAAATAGCCCAAGCATAGAAATAGTTTACTTTAAATTAGTACATTATTTTTCGAAGAAACACTGTTTTATTTTTGTCGAATCCACATTTATTAGATTTTTAAGGACAAATATTTGAACAAATTTGGATGTGACAAGAATAAAACTGTGTTTTTCAATTATGGAGAAATTCCACCATATAAATTCCTATTCAACATTACTTTTTAATGATTGTTGTAAATTAGTAATTTTTCCGAAATAATTCAATATTATTATATCGTCGTATAAAATATTTGATAGGTAAAAACAATTAAGTAATAAGTAGTGCCATTTCGTAAGAAAATGTGTAAAGCTGGATTGCCACACACCAAGTAATTGGTAAAGTGAGAATATTATTATTGCCATGAGTTCAAATAAGATTATTGATACTCGGTAGGTCGTGTCGTGCCGAGTGGGCAGTCCAAGTTTCAAGTTTTTATTGGGCCAGTTGAACATAGAAGTTACATATAGCCAAGTCACAATTCACATTGCAGAAACATACAATAAATTGCACAGCTACAATACATACAATAGACAATAATCAATAAAACAGATCAGTTGAAGCAAATTTACAATTAGATCAGATAATTTAGTGGTCTCCTGTACTTGGGTATTAATAGACAAAAAAATCATTATATTAAATTGACTAGGGTGTTGTGATCAGCAGTAATGAATTCCTCTACTGAGTGAAATGGATTCACAATCAACCAGGATCTAAGTACTTGGAGAAAACGTTTATTTGGCAAGGATCTAAACTCGAGTTGTTAGCAATGTTGGTCCAATGGAAATTATATTTTACTGCGCCAGTCACTTTCACTGTCACCGATATTTGGAAATCCAGCTTAATATATACATTGAGTAAGTAATATATATTATTTGTTCATGTGCCTGTATCAATAAATATTATTATTCTTAGAATCGAACTTAAGAGAACATTGAATTGAAATAAGTAATAATAAATTAGGACACATATTTGTAGGTCATCAGTGACACCTGGAAAAATCGTCATCACCCTGAAAGAGACCCTGAAATTGATCAGCTGCGACCTGAAAACTAGAGCTGAGAGCAACAGGTTATTCGATATTCATTTACCAAAGATACCAAACTTATTATCTCCAGGGATAGCATACAGAAGTTCCTTAACAGAGTTTAGATAAAAAACCAGCTATAAAGTTGGCGTATTGCATATAATTTAAAGGGAATATTCATTCATTCATTCATTCATCAAATCTATTAATTCACAGTTGATTAAAAAGATATGCAAAGATTAGTTGAAGAGTTGATTAATAGACATTAGCTATTGTCAATAAATATTATAAAACATCAACTAAAACGACTCTCAGCTATATTTGAACTAGACATCCAAGTAGAATGAAATTGATTTTTCACTCTAGATATACAAATAACTGTTATTATACGATACAGAGTATTGGAATTATGGTACTCACCTCTCCATTATCGTCAGCCTTCAACGCAGCGCTTTGACTAGATTGTTCTGTGATACTTTCAGCAGACTGTTTGTTTGCAGGGTTGTTAATTTTCAATTCGGGGTTGAGCATTTTGGAATCGAGAGGCGAAACTTGATCTAAATTTTTATCTTCACTGATGCAGTTTATGTCCTTTCTATTCGTATTATTCTGTTTCGCAGCCGATTTGTGGTTAATGGCAGAATTCTTGACATGGTCCAAATGAGAAGAATTCGATTCGTTCATTGTCGAATCAAGCTGATGGGCATCGTCAGCAAGCGGGGCATCTCCTGCCCCAATCCCCCCGCCAACTGACGCTGGGTCGACTGGTGGATCCTGGGCTGGTGGGTTGGCTCCTCCTCCCTGTTCTGGCGCATTGGCTCCTCCGTCAGCCTCTGGGTCTCCTCCCATATTTGGTGGTGGGGGCCCATCACCTGGCTCTCCATGTTCCCGCACCTGATGAGGTTCATCCTCCTCCTCTTCTTCGTCATCAGTTTCTTCCTCATCATCACTCGAATCATTCCAATCGAAGCTGTCATTGTCCTCTGCTTCATGAGGGAGGCCCATTAAGGGAGGCTCTGGGTATGCTGGGTATGGGTTCATTAAGGGAATATGAGGGTCTGGGACCATAACGGGAGGCTCTGGGTCCATTAAGGGGAAGTCTTGATGTGGGGCCATTAAGAGAGGATCTGGGCCCATTACATCATCTTCTTCTGCTTCTGGTGCGTCAATAGCCAAGTCGGCGGGTGCGTCTCCAGCATCATCTACCATATGGAATTCACCCATCTCCTCATCAATAGAGTCCACCTCATCCTGCTCTTCTTCAGGGTCTTCCTGATCATCCCCCATAAGTTGATTGATGCCAGCATCCCCCGCACCACCCATATCTATAAACTCAGCAATGATTTCCGGTTCATCATTATTTTGTTCGTTTTGGCCTTCGTTATTTTGATCTTCGTTATTTTGATCTTCATTATTTTGACCTTGATTTTCATTATTTAGACCTACATCTCCGTTATATCCATCTTGATTAGCATTATTCTGCTCTTCTGCGTGACCTTCGTTATTTTGACCTTCGTTATTTTGAACCTCGTTATTTTGACCTTGATTTTCATTATTTAGACCTACATCTCCATTATTTCCATCTTGATTAGCATTATTCTGCTCTTCTGCGTGAACAACAGCTTCCACTTCTACTGGCTGTGCTTGTTGCTGAAATATATCTGCATCTAGATCGTCATTCGGTTCATCAGCGTCTTGGCCCACATCATCATCCTTTTTGGGAAGTTTTGTGTCACCGATATGACCGCCTTCACCTTTTGCTACGGTGCTCTCTTCTGGGACGTTCTTAGCCCCGTCTCCAGCGCCTACTTCAACATAACTAGCCTCATCAGCTGCCACTTGTTCAACGCTTTGCACAGGCGGATTCTGATCACCTGCTCCTTCACCGTCCGTGTCTGTATCATCATCCTCCGATTCATCCTCTTCATCGTCGTCATCATTGTCATCATCGTCGTCATCATCATCATCGACGTCATCATCCTCCTCCTCTTGTTCATCATCCTCCTCCTCACTGTCATCTTCATCTTGGTTATCATCTGCCGGTTGGTCTCCTTGTCCACCATGTTCATGGGGGTTCTGGGCATTTCCATTTTGGCCGTCATGATCTTCTCCATTGGCATCATTGCCTGAGACAGAGTTGCCAGTTACTCTGCTGCTTGTACTGCCTCTGCTGCAGTCGGGATGTTCGGTATAACCCTCACTTGGAAGATCCTTATTAATATGCATTATGTTTGAACAAGGTTCCAAGACGATTTCCTGTGAAAGTCAAGAAATTGAAAATGATGAATCATTCTGGTATCTTCTGACTAGTAATATAAATTTTCAATAATAACAGTAGAATATGTTGAGATATCTGTGTTTTATAAGGAAATTGACCAAAATCACTGCACTATAGCAAGCCTCGTATATTAGAGTAGGTATCAATATTAAGAGCTGTGATTGAAGTGAGATTCACTTAATGAAGTCAGCACCTGATTAACATTCTTGCTGCTATCCTCTTCTGTTATTAGACAAGTCAAGTCAAATCAAGCTTTATTAAATTAAAAATAATACTTTATCAATAATATCTATTGTTAGATTCTAAATAATAATTTATGTATATAGATTCACAATGATAAAATGAAAATATGGAATCAGCAAACATGGACACTGATGTGTCTGTGCATTCGCTGGGTTGCAGCCCTACTACACACAGACCTGTAGACTTGTAGGGGTTTCCTTATATACCTTATTTGTAGATGTAAATCTCATTTTGTAAGTAGCTTTCTGGGAAAGAAATTGACTTGATTTTTATTTGCATCAAATGTTTATAATTTGATGTAAGTAAATCAATATACTTCTTAATAATCTTAACATCACCTGTGGCGAGATGTTTAGGCTATCATTGATAGTAAAGTTTTTATTGTGTCATAAAAAAGGAATACAGATAGACAATATGCTATTGCGATTGATCATATTGATTAAATAATAAGTAGCCTAAGTGAATAAATTAAAAACATATAAGTGAATACAAAACAGATAGCTCTATCCTTTTTAATTGCAGCAGACATACCGGAATCAGCTATCTACTAGAGAAGGCAGTGGTAACGCAGAGAATAGGCAACTATGTAGTCCTATCATTTGCACTCACTTTATAGTGTGTATTTCACTACAGCAAGCCTCGTATATTAGAGTAGATATCGATATTGAGAGCAGTTTTTAATATGAACACCTTAAATATACCTTATACTTATACCCAAACAACTGATGGTTGTAAATTCAAAGAAATTTATTTTATACACAGAATTTCATTTACCATGTCGTGTTCATAAGGATCTATCGGTTCAGTCATTTTCTGCCTCTTGGGTTTAGGTGGAGCAGTATTATCTCCTGAATCCGTGCTTGTTCTTGGTTCATCTGACAACGCATGCTACGAATAAAAACAGAGAAAATATATTACAAAAAAACGTAAAAAGTTATAACTGGAATCGATTAAAGGAAAATAGAAGCTTTCAAACTATAATTGTTGTAGCAGCAATTATAATGAGCAAAATAGTTATTTTTTTAATAAACATGGTGGTTCTTCAACTTTTCATGAAAGTGGCAATTCCAAGCTGCCGAAAATCGCCGTGACTTATTGAAAGTCGCACTATATTTCGGCAACTGCATTTTTGGCGAGGATTTTTTCCTAGACGTGATGCCATGTTCTGCGATGGGATTTATAAGCATTAATAAGGACGACGAAACAAAGTTCAAAGCATATTATCGGTCGTGTGAACAGTTTTATGTATCTTGCGTAGTATCATGGGACCAGTCAGAACGGAAGATGGGTGACGCATTAGAAATAATGAAGAGATTGTCAATTTTATGGGACCAGAAGATATTGTGTGAGTTATCAAGGCGCAACGGTTAAGGTAGTTGGGGCATGGAATGGTGGGAATGGAGAGTTGCAGGTTACCGCATAGTTTATTGAAAGGCAATATGATTGGTACACGTAGAAGAGGAAGGCCCTGGAGGAGATGGCTGGAGGATGTGAGGGCCGATTTGCGTGTTTAGGGCCTCCAAAGATGGGAGAATGTGGCGTAGAGGAGAGAGGATTGGAGGATAATTGGCCAAGGTCCACATCGGACTGTAGCGCCAATGAAAGTAAGTAAGTAGTTTTATATTATAGTAAATTTTATAGAAAAGGACTTTAAAGTGACTCATGCAATCAAGTGTAGGTTTCACTAGACCAGTTTCACTAGCGGAAAAAGTAGCACTGACTTTGAGGTAATTAATTAATTTGTATAATATTAGTGAAATAGAGTGATAAATTTAAAAGTTATCACAAGAGTTTCTAAGTAAATTACATATTTACATACACAAATTTAAAAGTAACACATATCATGGTATATGAAATAACACTCTAGTTCAAACTTAAACAACTTCAATTGAGATATTATTTATTAACAGTATTAAACAGTTTCAATGAAAGCTTGAACGGTGAAAATGAAACTGACAAAAATCAACTGAATTAGATGAAGTAAAGATTATTAACTAAAAAGCAAATTAAATAAAAAGGCTTGACAATAAGTTTTTCATGATGATTTGCAATTCACTTATCAATAAGCCTACTAAAAGATCAATCAAAATAAATTATCAATAGTTGAAGATCAACAATGTCAGACAATGAATTTATAAGTTGAATGAAGACGAGATGATGGAATGGGAAAAATTGTTCACAATGTGTACGCTCTGTGTCCAGTTTCTATCATAAATTGTTCCATCACGTGATTAGTGCAAAATGTTCCCATGGAACGCCATTTCATAATTGTTGGTTCAAGCTTTTGGCGCGCACTTATAAAGTTGATTTACTCCAAAATGTGTTGTTTACTAGCTGCGTGAATGAAGAAAGGCTGTTTTACAAGCTTACAGTCTAGAAAAGTGTGCATTTATTTCATTCCATTACTCTCAAATTTTCTATAGAGAAAAACTCATTTAACAAATCAAACATCATTTTGTTGGTTATGTATTCTATGGCTATGCTATGGTAAACAAACAAGCTATCAGCGCATGTGCAGAGAAGCAAGCAGACTACAATTCAATCGACCAATGAGAGCTCTGATCGTTTGAACTGTAACAATTAGGAGCTTCTCTTTGTCTCAGAAACAGAGTAACGGCCAGCAACAGTCACAGTTATAGCATCGTTATTCAAAAGTATTCTTTGAGTATCTATAGTGAGGTCCACGTTATAATGGTAGTGTACGATTTGCAATGGTGTTGCTATCCTTGTCTCGTTCAACAAATGTAAAAGAGTTGGGGGTTAGTTTTTATTTAGTATATATTTAATAATGTTCTATTAGGATAGGTTAGGTTTTTGCTTTAAAATTGCAATATGCTAGAAGGGGCTAGGGTCTAGGTGGAGTTATGTTTTTTGATGTTTCAAAGCACAGAATTACAAGGAGTTTTATAGGAGTTTTCTCTGTTTCAAAGGTAAAAGGATAGGTTAGGCGGTTGGGATTTTGCTTTGAATCACATGTTTGTGAACATGTTCATGAAATGGAACTGGTTTCTGGTACAGAATCTGTCAAAATTCCATGGGACGCGGAATTTTTTACCTGGTAAATTATGAATCGGACAATTTACCACATTCTATGTACCCAGAACGGGCTCAATGTAACATGTATAATAATAGATGGATTGTAGTATAAATAATGTAGTAGAAAATAGTGAGTAAGCTACCTTTCTAGCACCGTGAGTTTCCTTCTTGTCTGTATGAGTCACCATTTGGCTAGATGACGCTTGACTATAGTCAATCTGTGACGATTCCTGAGTGGGACTTTCTTTCTTTACTTTTAACGAGCTTTCTTCTATCTTAACATCTGACTGCGCAACATCAATCTGTAAATACAAACATTCTCATTCAAACGTATCTCACAGAAGACAAAATAAAAGAAGAAAACATAATTTCAAAGATGAATGTTTGAAAAAATACAATGAAAATAAATACAGTACATTAATAAAAAATAAATACATTGAAAAATACCGCATTTAATACGGTATTGATCAATTACATTAGTTCAAATGCATCCAACACATTTGCATTCTTAGTTCTATCTTCACATTTTAGTCGAATTTCATATTGGTTCATCAAACTACAAATGATAGAACAAATTGTTTCCTACTTTCATAAATTTTAATCCTTCTAATTTTAATAATGTTCTAGTTATTTAGTTGAATTTCTAGTCTGATCAATCTTTGGAGAATGAGAATGATGTTAAAAATAGTGATTCACTTTCAGAGATGATAATAGGTTGTTGCGTCTTCGCAAATATTGAGATGCTTTAAAAAGGGAAGGTGACTGAGATCATCAATTAACTGATTAATTTACTCACATTCGATGCTGTGTTGCAGTCAGCTGTAGTCTCCTCATCGTCGTTTTTCTCGATTTTAATAGTAGGTTTAGGATCGGCCATTTCCTTTGGATTGTACATGGTCCAAACCAATTAGATCACTATGAAGAGAAATAAATAAGTTTGAATATAACCACGTTATTTCTCAGTACAGAAAGAATCGCTTTACAATAAATCAAGAAAAACTAATGGTGGTTAAGAATTGATGAAAACATTTCGATTATATGCATGATTAATCATCATCAATGCTGAGTAAATACAATTTTTACAATATAACTAAACAGAAAACCGAGCACAACTCATGAATTATAAATTTCACACATTCTGATTGAATTTAACAGATTAAAGTTCTCATTGAGAATGACAACAGTACATCACAGTTAAGGGCAATAAGGGTAATATAATAGATCATGTACAAAAATTCATCTTTCTGAAGGGTTATTCAAGCACGTTCAAGCGAAGCTGCATTATGATATTGATATCCTCTAGGAAGAAAACCATGGAATGAAAAATAATAAACATTTAATTTGCAATTAGAAGGCATACCAAGAGCGGCAGCATAATATGAGGAAAATCTTTAAATACTGTTGAATAACGTAGAGGTATATCAGCGAAAAATAATAAATCTAATCACTGCCTGCAATGTTTAATGGAATGTGAAAATAATGGATAGTTAATAAAACATGGAGAATTTTGTCTGATAGTTGTTAGTTTCTTTCTCTTCTGTAGTGATGCATGATAAAATAATTAATCAATAAGTTACATATTATATTCACATTAAATCCAAATAACGTTTTGAAGGCAACATACAATTCTATCAATAAACAAAATAAAGTTGACAAAAAAATACTATAAGGTTATCATTTGTAAAGTGAATGGATGATAAATAATATGAAAAATGTATGATGAAATTTTTGTTTTAGTACCTGCTATCTAAAATTTGTCTTTACACAGAGTAGTTGAACGAAGTAGTGTATAAATTTTCAGTTGCAAATATCAATCCAAGGTAGAACTGATTTCTCAAATTAGTAGCTCAGAAACAAGATTAATCTCTGTGTAGGCCTACAAGTCGCAACTGACAAAAACAAACAATCAAAAATATAGATAAAATTAATGGTGTACCCTATAAATTATTATTATAACGAAATTTTTATCAGCATAATAATATTATTATTAAATTTATTTTGAATCAACATTGGGATAGGATAATAATTGTCAAAAATAGCACAAGAAATAATTAACTGCAATGTACAATCTTGATAAAGTGAAATGGACCAGATAATAAGATAATTTGTTATCAATCAATTGTTGCAATAGACAAGAGATAAATTTTTCTACAATGCAATGCATAAGCCAGTTGAGAAGACCAATAGTGAAATTTCTTCACAACAGGCTACGGAATTAATTGATTGAATTTATTGTAGATATACAACATATACCTCATAAGAGAGGCTTTTGTTATTCTAAGAATGTAAATAAAGTTATATTATTATTATGAAACCTTTATTTCTTCCTGGATTGAAAGGTTCCTATTCAATAATGTTATATTTATATACGGCTGACAAATATCAATCAGTTATATATTAAAAAAAAATTATTGAAGCAAAAATGAAAAAAAATTAGGATATTCAATCCCATAATAACGCTCATCTTACCAGGTAAATGAAATGGGTAAAACGAGTGAATGAATGCAAGAGGTGAAATATTTGAAATAATACATGTTAGCTGAATCTACTACTACTTATGATTCAGTGACAATCGAAATTGAAGATCAATAGGTAGATCTCCAGTTAAATACTCCAGATATTTCGCAATGATTTCTCCTATACCATGAAAATTAATGTATTGTTCTAATTGAAAGAAATAAAGAATTGCGAAATATAACTAAAATAAACCTGACTTCAGCAAGTGGAGTAGAGCCAAGGAAGACTGGAAAAATCCCTACTTGAAAAAATCTATAACTTGAATACTATTTCATTTTTGATCCATGCTCTTTGAAATGCAGAATATGGTACAATATTTTGAAGATTGAAAGTGGAAATAATTTACTCACTAGTTAGTAGTCAGTACCAACTTTTTGCTAGATTGATTGAATAAGGTAAAGGCAAATAAAAGGCACGGTATTTTATACTTCTAAGTTACCGTCTAAGTTACTAGTTTATATTATCTAATTAGTCTAAAGATGGTAACACAACAAAGTAAAACGATCGTCTGTGTCAATCTTAAATCAATCATTATCAAGCTTGAAACATAAGAGTACCATATTCTGTAATTAAATTGCGGTGAATATGTTGAATTATTCAGTAAATAGACACCTCTGAAGCGTCCTTATAATACCACACAGACATTCTATGTCGCCACACACAGGCAATAGTACATCAAGTGAACGGTATTAAGATAATTTCACCCTTGAGATTTGACAAACTTATAATAATGCAAAGAAAATATCAATGACTGGACAGTAAAAAAAACATAAATCAAAAGTAAAACAAGATTGTGTTATCTGAAAATTAGTATATCTCGAAAAAAAAGTGGGGGTCTTCTTCCAAATCATATCTCGTTTAAACTTTGAAATCGCTCTGTAAAAGAAAAGCTTGCATTAGATTTATTTCATCAATATTCAACACAGCTGCCTCAATCCATAAAACAATATCCTTGATAATATCTTGTTCCATATAGGCTATCGTCAAAATTGTTAAGGATTCATACACCAACTACCAAAAAAATAAAACCATAAATAGGTTGCAAAACATTTTTAATATCTCTTACATACATTCTCTCATCTGAATTTTTACTGAAAACAACACGTGCATTTTCAAAGATGTGTGCACCTATTGGATAAATACTGTTCCATTCTATTCTCACCTAGTCGATGACTGGTTATACAGTTATACATCATACTTCATAACATATAATACATGTCAATTAATACCTGTATGGCTTCATAGAGAAAATCATATATTATAATTTTGATAAATAATTATATAAAAATAATAACGGTATTACTCAATTTATGATATGCGACTTCGACTGGTGGATTAGAAAAAAATATAAGGCTGAAAATATCTGCCCAAAATCGGAAATCGGCCTGGCAATAAGAGAATAGTAAACAGTAGATAGATATACGAGGAGTACAATAATACTAATAATATTAATCAGTAACTTATTATACAAAATACTATTGAATTTTCATAAGAGAATATTCGTTTGGCTTTTTGTTGGTGGGGACCTTCTAGTCTCATCTAGTCTGAATATAATCCAAGTCGTCAATGAGCTTCACGACTGTTATACGCAATATCTCATGCGCAATTTAGTTTCAATGACAATTTGTGAAGTAGGTTCAACTATATTAAATTAAACGCCACTTTAATGTCCCATAATGATATTGATAAAGTTTACAATCAATGTCCTAAAGATATTATCAATACCACAATATTGGAACACATATTTTCATAGTTACTGAAAAAGCCTATCTAATATTTTGTAAAATATAGACCACTGTAGTATTTTGTTACCCGAAACACGTTGAAAAATATTGTGCACTGGAATTCAAAATATTTATGGTAATAAACTGTTCAATTGATCATTTGGTATTGTCAGTAAGTTAATCGGTCTTAAATACAAATCAAGTAACAAAATGTGGTTTCCTTTGTCAATTTTGAAAAAAATGGTTACTCATTTATGTCTAAATCCAACTCATTAAATGTAGATCCAGATCTACTGAGATTATGCTCACATCAGTCTGTGACTTCAATTCAATTTTAACAAAATCAAAGTTTCTATAAAACTATGAAATCCTTCATCATAATAATTGAACATCGCGAAATGTTTTAAAACTAATTTAGATGACCCATCCACTCATTGCTAGCAAGGTTATGTTAGGCTAGGTGGGCTTGTTAGCGAGCGCTACGGTACCGTGCCGACAATTTCAAGTACCTCACCTAATGATATCCAAAAATGTTTTTCAAACTTGAACTTCCAACCAAATAAATTTTTCTTCAAATAAAGGTAAGCGATGCAAAAATAAAAATCAAAATATCAAATGTATTACTTGAAACAATAATTTCAAGAAAACACGTTCATCTTCACTGCCACTTCAACCATAACACAAAATATTAAATAATAAAATCAATTATATGAAGAAATAGAATAAAAACCACACTAATGAAAAAACTCATTGCATTATGTAGTGTTAAAACTAATTCCAAAGATCGAAAATCAATTCATCGAAGGAACAAACAAAAAATAAAACGAATGAATAAAAAGTTGAAGATGTTATTCTTCTAGACCATAGAAGACGAAAAATGTAATAAGATACAGAATCAAACTGAAATCTATTATCAAATCATACTTTCATAATGTTCTCAAGTGCTATCATTCTAAACGGTATCGTGTTTTCCAGCCTTCATTCATACTAACAAGATGGAATTCCAATTAATATTTCTCTCAAACAAGAGAAGTAAAAATAAGATCTTCTTAATTTAAAATGCATTTCAATTATTTATAAGAGATGTGAAATATTAAAATAATGAAAATTAGTTGAATATAAATAAAATATTTGAAGACATAGTACAGTATACTAACCTCAACAAAATGGGCGACGATTCGACAACGGAATACTGGCACCATCAAAAGTCATTTTTAAAATGAAAACACAAATTGTAACCCAAATCCTACCCTTTACAAATTCATTTTACAATTTTTACTGTAAACTCCACACAACAGAATGTATATTATTCAAGGTTAATGGCGATTCACACAGACACATAAATAAGTATGTAAACACAAAATAATGTAGTGTTGTAGATTTGTACGCCATAGCACAGAGGAAAGAAGCACTACCAGACTTCTAGACGAGTTATCAGAGATAGCGCCAGCATCGAAACCTTAGTTCTAATAGACGCGGGCATCAGTAGCGCTAGTGAAGGAAACTTAGTTACTGATGAAAGCGCCTGGAGCGCTATAGTGATGTCCACATTATAATGGCAATGTGTTATTATCAATGTGTTATATCAAAGCAGATAGCTTTTTCCCGCTTTGTTCTGTTGCCAGATCGTCTTAAAACAATCCAATCGAACGGCCGAATGGATCGGTTGAATACGGTTCCAGTGGACGGTTACCCTAAAACGATTCTTCTATAGTGAGGTCCACGTTATAATGGCAGTAGATAAAGATAGAAAAATAGCGATTCCGATTCTCTGCATAATTTAATTATATTTCTACACTGTCAAAAACATACTTGGAGTCGTTGTGGACCTAGAAAAAGATAGTACTACCGGCTTTGTTGAATGATAGACAAGGATAGCAAAACCAAAGTTGATCAAATACTGTCATTATAACGTGGACCTCACTATAGGCTATATTTATACATATTTATCGAGACCGCATGTCACTGGAATTAATGAACGAAACTTCAAATTATACTGTACCTCTATTGATGATGATGATTCTTCTTTCTCAACACGCTTGATATGTAATATGTGTATAGAATTTCTTGAAAAAATAAAAAATTCATTCCCCACATTTCATTCTGGATGTTAATTCATTCTGGTAGTAGTGAATCTTGAGAGTCGTCAAACTAGTCTACTTGGGTTCATTTCGCTTCCATTATCTATATCCAGGGATTCCACTATCCATAAAAAGAAGCTCCCACTTTACCCTCTGCTTCTGGTCTAAAGCACAGGAAGGAAGAAAGAATTCTCTGGAAGGAGAGGGATGGTCGAGCCTTCTCTGGAGAGAGAGGGAAATTCTCTGAAAGTTTGAGCCATCATTTTAGGGGCAAGCCACTCCTCCCTTCCCGATTGGCTCCACTTAAACCCAGTCTTCTAGAACTTAAAATAGCTTGACTGTACATCCTGTTTAGAATTGGAGGCTTTGACTGTACTTCTTGGATCAGGGATGGCTTGAACGGACTGTACATCCGGTTCAGAATCGGAGGCCTTTATAACCATACCCTTGGCTACTCGATGAATGAAATTCAATTGAAAACTGTGGAGCTCAGTTTAATGTAATGACAACTTACGGCCGTTAAATTTAATAGCATTCACGTATATTCGACTCTGAAACTCTGATTATGATGACGCAATTCCACTAAGAATAGGAATCTAAAGCTGGTTTTACACCAAAGTTATTTACAAAATGTTAATAACGTATTCCTTATAGATTCTATTAGATTGAATGGAACTTGACAAACACATATGTTCATCATGTGTATGATAAGTTATGTTTAATCTAATAGAATCTATAAGGATCAAGTTATTAGCATTTTGTTAATAACTTTGGTGTAAACCCAGCTTAAGAAAAATCATTGATAACAGTTATTATTTAATCATAGATTAAAATACAGTAATTTATTACTGGTTATTACTGTAATCATAGATTGTAGTTGTTATCATTTAATCATAGAATAAATTTCTGTAATTTATTATTGGTTATTACTGTAATCATAGATTACAGTTATTATTTAATCATAGATAAGATTACTGTAATTTATTACTGGTTATTACTGTAATCATAGTTATTATTTATCTCCAGTTGGTATACTTCTACGATAGTTTTCAATCACTTACATGATTGTACGATAATATGATAATTCTTTCATCATATGAAGAAGGTAACGGTACAAAAAAGGCGCTGAAAGTTAACCATTAGTAAATTTTACTCACTTTCCAGTTTTCTTCCAAAAACTAATTAGATTGTCATGAATGAAACTCTCCCATTTTAGATTAAGAAAAACAAACTTGCTATGCTTCTGATTAACTAGTAGAGAGCAATAAAATGATTAAAATAGATAACTAAAATATGAAATTCTGACTATTGGCAGTAAAATGATCATTTCTTTGTCTCTGCATCCATAGAAAAAAGAGTGAAACGTAGTTTCATTCCAAAAAGTAAACGAAATAAAGTTGCTAACACTAAGAAAATAAATTCCAACACTACAATATACATAATTCTATTGCATATGATCACATATTATTACTTATTGAAAAAGAGCGCTTAATCTCATCATGCTCTCTCTTCTTTTTATGATCCCTTTCTGTTTTCTACTAATTGACCGAAGCGAAGCTGAGGTCTTAGTTTCGGCTTTTGTCCGTTTGTTTGTTTGTACCGCAGTTACAGTCGCAGTTATTGTCCGATTTGGATGAAATTTGGTATACAAGTTCTTTGAAACAAGGCGCAGAAACGTATGTGTACCGATTTTTGCTAAGACCTCCGGTTTTAATATAAACTGAATATGAATTGTGTCATTCTAAAATGTGCTGTATTGAACGAATGGTATCATTGGAATGCTATTGATAGAGGACAAGAGTTGTCAGCGGTGAACCTTGAAACGTCTGAGCCGCTCCAAATCATACTGTATTTATTTATTGAAGAAAACTTCTCACTTGATTGCACCCATTTCTTCTTCCCTTTTCAACACGATATTTCCCTGTTTCATATACCAACATTAAGTTGGCTCTCCACTAAAATATTTTTGAAATCTCTCAACGCCATCGTTTTGAGCTCGTTTTGAGCTGATTTGAGCAACTTTTATTTCGTTTTGAGCACCCACCGTTTTTGAGATATGACGTCTCAAAAATTGGAGAGCCAACTTAATGCCAGCTATCCACTTTTCGAAATCGAAAAACTAAACACGCCATCGTTTTGAGCTGATTTGAGCAACTTTTGTTTCGTTTTGAGCACCCACCGTTTTCGAGATATGACGTTTCAAAAATTGGAGAGCAGCTCTCCACTTTTCGAAATCGAAAAAACAAACATGCCATCATTTTGAGCTCGTTTTGAGCTGATTTGAGCAACTTTTATTTCGTTTTGAGCACCCACCGTTTTTGAGATATGACGTCTCAAAAAGTGGAGAGCAAACTTAATGCCAGCTCTCCACTTTTCGGAATCAAAAAAGTGAACACGCCATCGTTTTGAGCTGATTTGAGCAACTTTTATTTTGTTTTGAGCACCCACCGTTTTCGAGATATGACATCTCAAAAATTGGAGAGCCGACTTAATGCCAGCTCTCCACTTTTTAAAATCGAAAAAGTAAACACGCCATCGTTTTGAGCTCGTTTTGAGCTGATTTGAGCAACTTTTATTTTGTTTTGAGCACCCACCGTTTTCGAGATATGATGTCTCAAAAATTGGAGAGCCAACTTAATGCCAGCTCTCCACTTTTTGAAATCGAAAAAGTAAACACACCATCGTTTTGAGCTCGTTTTGAGCTGATTTGAGCAACTTTTATTTCGTTTTGAGCACCCACAGTTTTTGAGATATGACGTCTCGAAAATTGGAGAGCTAACTTAATGCTAACTATATGGTAAATCAAAAAATCAATTATAACTCCTGAACTAGAGTTGCTCAAAACGTGGAAACCTGCACAAGTGTAAAGGTCTATGAGAAGCTACTCTCAGCAGAAATTGACGTTTTGAGCCATCACAGTTCTCAAGTAATTCCCATTCATAGTAGGTTTCATGTACTAAACAGTAAATCAAAAAATCAATTATAACTCCTGAACTAGAGGTGCTCAAAACGTGGAAACCTGCACAAGAGTGGAGGTCTATGAGGAGCTACTCTTAGCAGAAATTGACGTTTTGAGCCATCACAGTTCTCAAGTATTTCCCACTCATAGTATGTACCATGTACTATATGGTAAATCAAAAAATCAATTAAAACTCATAAACCAGAGGTGCTCATAACGTGGAAACCTGCACAAGAGTGAAGGTCCATGAGAAATGAGAAGCTACTCTCAGCAGAAATTGACGTTTTGAGCCATCACAGTTCTCAAGTAATTCCCACTCATAGTAAGTACCATGTACTATATGGTAAATTAAAAAATCAATTATAACTCCTGAACCAGAGGTGCTCAAAACGTGTAAACCTGCACAAGAGTAGAGGTCTATGAGTAGCTACTCTCAGCAGGCATTGACGTTTTGAGCCATCACAGTTCTCAAGTAATTCCCACTCATAGTATGTACCATGTACTATATGGTAAATCAAAAAGTCGATTTTTTTTTTTTTTTTTTTTTTTTTTTTTTTTTTAGATTACGTCCTAAAGACTCCAGTCCTGGAGTATAAGACAAGTCATGTTATTACATAATAATTCTAACACTAAGTAGTTCAACCTAGTTTAGGTTTGAAAGGAATTCTTGTACACTATAAAAAGCTTTATCAACTAAATATTTTTTCATTTGTTTTTTGAAAATCTTCAAATCATAATTACTTTTCAAGATTTGAGGTAGCTTGTTATAAAATTTCCTACCAATATAATCTGGTTTTTGTTCAAATAACCTACTATTGTGACCCATTATATGATAATCTGCTCTGTTTCGCGTATTATACTCATGAACATCTGAATTCTGGATCACACCACTCTTTTTCACATGCATTACAACTTCATATACATACAAAGATGGCACAGTTAATAGACCAAGCTTTTTAAATAAAGGCCTACAAGAGTCTAACCTATTCACTTTCTCTATACATCTGAGTGCCTTCTTTTGAATCTTAAACACTCTGTCCATATTTTGTTGAGATGAATTACCCCATACTAAAATAGCATACCTAATATGAGATAGTATAAGTCCATGGTAAGCAGTTAACAGTAGTTTTTTATCATTCAGCCTAGCAATCTGCCGCAGGACAAATACCCCAGATGATATCTTATTACATATCCTCTCAATGTAAGGATGCCATGTTAATTTCCTATCCAATAAAATTCCCAAGAATGCTACTTTCTCTTCTTGGTCTAATTCATTTTCCTCTACAAACACATTTATTTCTCTATCCTCTACTGAATTATATTTACTTTTGAATTGTAGGAATTGACATTTCTTACTATTTATTGTTAATTGCCTTGACTTCAAGAATTGGACAATTGACTGTACTCCAGTAAAAGCATTTATTTCTAGACTATCTAATAAATAATTGTTAAAGATAAGCGATGTGTCATCAGCAAACAACAGAGCTCTGTGATCTTTTAACTCTTTTGGTAATTGGTTCACATACAACAGAAACAGTAAGGGACCCAGAATTGAGCCTTGAGGTACTCCAGCCTGGACCTCCAGTTTTTGAGATTTAATTTTTACTATTTCATTCCCATCCACCTTGGTAAGCTCAACACACTGGTTTCTACCTATGAGATATGATTCAAACCATTTTAGTTCTATACCATTCACACCTACAGTTTTTAGTATTTCCAATAATATTCTATGGTTCACACAATCAAAAGCTTTGGATAAATCAAGAAATATTGCGGCTGCCTTCTCACCTGAATCTATTATATCTATTAGTCTTTCAACAAGGGATACTATTGCAGTCTTAGTAGATTTCCCTTTCTGGAACCCATGCTGTTCATCACATATGAAATTAATTTCTTCCAGGTGCATCAATAACCTATTTAAAACTACTCTTTCAAAAATTTTACTTATTACATTTAGAATACTAATGGGTCTATAATTTCCAACTCTTTCAGAATCACCGCTCTTGAAAATTGGCAAAATTTTTCCTTGTTTCAGATCATCAGGGAAAATACCCTGCTCTAGTGAAGTATTAAGGAGATGCAATAAAGGGTCCAGTAATTCATTTTCACATTCTTTTAAAATTTTGCTTGAGACCCCATCCAATCCTACTGTTTTTTTATTATTCAAACTCATTACTCCAACTTATTATTCCATTACATATTATTCCATTCTGTTTTTTTATTATTCAAACTCATTACTCCAACTTATTACTCCAACAAACTTATTATTCAAACTCACATTATAACTCCTAAACCAGAGGTGCTCAAAACGTGTAAACCTGCACAAGAGTAGAGGTCTATGAGAAGCTACTCTCAGCAGAAATTGACGTTTTGAGCCATCACAGTTCTCAAGTAATTCCCACTCATAGTATGTACCATGTACTATATGGTGAATCAAAAAATCAATTATAACTCCTAAACCAGAGGTGCGCAAAACGTGGAAACCTGCACAAGAGTAGAGGTCTATGAGAAGTAACATTCAGCAGAAATTGACGTTTTGAGCCATTACAGTTCTCAAGTAATTCCAACTCATAGTATGTACCATTTACTATATGGTAAATCAAAAAATCAATTGAAACTCCTGAACCAGAGGTGCTCAAAACGTGGAAACCTGCACAGGATAAGAGGTCTATGAGAAGCTACTCTCAGCAGAAATTGACGTTTTGAGCCATCACAGTTCTCAAGTAATTCCCATTCATAGTATGTTTCATTTACTAAAAAGTAAATCAAAAAATCAATTATAACTCCTGAACTAGAGGTGCTCAAAACGTGGAAACCTGCACAAGAGTGAAGGTCTATGAGGAGCTACTCTCAGCAGAAATTGACGTTTTGAGCCATCACAGTTCTCAAGTATTTCCCACTCATAGTATGTATCATGTACTATATGGTAAATCAAAAAATCAATCATAACTTCTAAACCAGAGTTGCTCAAAACGTGTAAACCTGCACAAGAGTAGAGGTCTATGAGTAGCTACTCTCAGCAGGCATTGACGTTTTGAGCCATCACAGTTCTCAAGTAATTCCCACTCATAGTATGTACCATGTACTATATGGTAAATCAAAAAATCAATTGAAACTCCTGAACCAGAGGTGTTCAAACGTGGAAACCTGCACAAGAGTAGAGGTCTATGAGAAGTAACTTTCAGCAGAAATTGACGTTTTGAGCCATCACAGTTCTCAAGTAATTCCCACTCATAGTATGTACCATGTACTATATGGTAAATCAAAAAATCAATTATAACTCCTAAACCAGAGGTGCTCAAAACGTGTAAACATGCACAAGAGTAGAGGACTATGAGAAGCTACTCTCAGCAGAAATTGACGTTTTGAGCCATCACAGTTCTCAAGTAATTTCCACTCATAGTATGTACCATGTACTTTATGGTAAATCAAAAAATCAATTATTACTCCTAAACCAGAGGTGCTCAAAACGTGGAAACCTGCACAAGAGTAGAGGTCTATGAGTAGCTACTCTCAGCAGAAATGACGTTTTGAGCCATTACAGTTCTCAAGTAATTCCCATTCATAGTATGTTTCATGTACTACACAGTAAATCAAAAAATCAATCATAACTTCTAAACCAGAGTTGCTCAAAACGTGTAAACATGCACAAGAGTAGAGGTCTATGAGAAGTAACATTCAGCAAAAATTGACGTTTCGAGCCATCACAGTTCTCAAGTAATTCCCACTCATAGTATGTATCATGTACTATATGGTAAATCAAAAAATCAATCTTAACTCCTAAACCAGAGGTGCTCAAAACGTGGAAACCTGCACAAGAGTAGAGGTCTATGAGAAGTAACATTCAGCAAAAATTGACGTTTCGAGCCATCACAGTTCTCAAGTAATTCCCACTCATAGTATGTATCATGTACTATATGGTAAATCAAAAAATCAATCTTAACTCCTAAACCAGAGGTGCTCAAAACGTGGAAACCTGCACAAGAGTAGAGGTCTATGAGAAGTAACATTCAGCAGAAATTGACGTTTTGAGCCATCACAGTTCTCAAGTATTTCCCACTCATATTATGTGTCCTGTACTATATGGTAAATCAAAAAACCAATTATAACTCCTGAACTAGAGGTGCTCAAAACGTGGAAACCTGCTCAAGAGTAGAGGTCCATGAGAAGCTTCTCTCAGCAGAAATTGACGTTTTAGCCATCACAGTTCTCAAGTAATTCCCACTCATAGTATGTACCATGTACTTTATGGTAAATCAAAAAATCAATTATAACTCCTAAACCAGAGGTGCTCAAAACGTGGAAACCTGCACAAGAGTAGAGGTCTATGAGAAGTAACATTCAGCAGAAATTGACGTTTCGAACCATCACAGTTCTCAAGTAATTCCCACTCATAGTATGTACCATGTACTATATGGTAAATCAAAAAACCAATTATAACTCCTGAACTAGAGGTGCTCAAAACGTGGAAACCTGCACAACATTCGTTCTTCCAAGGATGAATCATCCTTTTAATGTCGTTCAGCGTGATTTCCAAAGGATGAGACGTAGTGCAATTGAATTTTTATATCATAAACCTATTTTTTTCCAAATTTCGTGGAAATCGTTAGAGCCGCTTTCGAGATCTGTCGAACATAAATTACCAGATATAAAAATTAATAACTAGAGCTCTTTTAAAATAATAGGATATGGGAACAGGAAAATCATTCACACTTCGAAACCAGTGGGACTCAGAACGTGAATACATGCATATGGGTATATTCCAGGAGAAGTTACTATTAATAGTTGGATTCAGCAAATTATTATGCCTCCTGCTTCCTCTTTTTCTTAGTTTGTCTAACTTTTCCCTTCATTTTGAAAGAGGAAAATAGAAAAATATCATTTCTATAAACCATGATCTTCCAAAAATGTAACATATGTTCTTTTATATGGATTACCATTAAAATCTGTCCAGTGGGGAAAATGAAGTTTTGAATCAGATACTTCACAAGTTTTTCCCAACTGCTATTCATACATTGTATGTATCTTGTAGAAAATTCAAATGTTTTTTCTTTCTCTACATTGAAATTCTGGAAATGTATTTACTGGTATACCATATTGACTCGGCTTGTGAAGGTTTTGCCAATGCCAACTTCCTCTTTTTGGCATTGTTTCCAGGGACACCGTACATTATATTCTAATAATGTCACTCGAGGAGGTACCTTCACACTGTCCCCATATTTACAACATTTACATTATTTACAATATTTACAATCCAAATTCATTTACAAATTATGTATATTGTTATATTTCTTACTGTTACGATATTTGAAATTTTCTAGTAGATATCAATAGTGGTTCATTGTCAGTCGAATATTGTCAATGATACGATAGTCAATCATATCATTGTCAATGATAGATTAGGATAATGATTATAATAATAATAATCCCTAATCATCATAATTATAATTGCTGTAATAATAATATTATAATGATAATAATAGTAATTCAAGTATTCCACTACTATTTACAAAGAGTACAAACATGATTATTTTTCAAAGATTTTTATGATATAAGTTTTATATACATTTCCACAGTGCGTCCCTCTTCAGTTTGAAGCTGTGTGGAGGATGACTAGCACTCTTAACAAGAAAAATACATCAAGGCTTTATATTCCACAAAGCTGATATTGAGTTCAATAAGTGAAATAACTATGAAATGAGTAATAGGTAGTTATTAAAATGAAATAAGTAAATAAAGAAGAAGTTTTTCAGGAACTACAATGCTTAGAGTAAATAGAATAAAATGAATATCTATAAAAAAACTTATTTCATAATACTGTAGATAATTGAAGATTGATAATCAATAAGAGGTAGAGTTTATATATACATTTAAAAATTGAACACTTCCAATTTCAAATTATTATAATATCTGTTGAATAGAAACAGATACAACCTATCAGGAGAGAATCTGTTAATAGTATCGATAGGGTTCACCTTATCGTGAAAATTATAACAAATAATTACCTTTAAATATTACCTTTAAATGTAGGTGGTTATTTATGATAAATAATAATAATAGTAATGATAATACACATAATAATAATAATAATAATAATAATAATGATCGACAGAATTTATATCGTGTATATCAATGCAGAACAAGTGACTTTTCTGTTGGCACCGCATGGCTGACACTTATCTTTCAAGTCATCAAAGACTTGCCACTGATTGTTGTGGCGCCTGCAAAATGAAACAGTGTCCTACGGATTTCACACTTGTTCCACCTTGGTAGCCAATAACGCCACGTAAATGATAAATTTTATTTTTGATGTTCAATGTTTTTGGTACATCAAACAGATTCACATCTAGGTCACCCTTCTGAATATGACCTATCAGGTCGATAAGTAGGTTTGGACCTAGTGTGATGTTTGTTTGACATTGACAGTTCTCTCTTTTGTTATGATTTGAGCAGATCACACTTTGAGTATCTTCTAAAATTATTTCAATATCGTTCTGCATGTCAATGAAATTACCATGCTCAATAAAAAGGTCAAAATGATTTTTCACCTCTATTGTGCTGTAATCACAATTTTAACATGAGGAAGCGAAAACTGCTGAAGGGAGCTCAGTCATGACAGCATCCAGCATTTTGCTGACAGTGGAGACTGAATCTATTTGATAAAGACCTTGCACCAAAGGGGTTAATTCAAAATATTTTGCCAACAAAATAGCCCTTTTTTTATAAATTTGGGCACATATTCCCATTTTTATAATGGATTTTACAATTTCAGACATGTCAGTCTGTTTGGACATGAAATATTCATTATAATTTCTACTGTCACAAGCTGCGCTGCATAGTACTTGGCACAAAGAATCGAACATGCAGGTATTTGATGCGACTACTTTCTTGCCATCCAACATCCAAGGTTATAGCTTGGGATCATCTCCATTACGTAAAATGCCAATTGGAATAATTTTCCTTTGATCTGAAAGATCTATTATTCCCCATTCAGAAGACGGCTCTAGGTAGGAAGAACGAGGGCGTTTTCTCACAAGAGGAATATCATTTACCCCTCTCCAATTCTCCTCGCAGTTTAGCTCTTTCTTAAATTCATTGACTACATCCCGTGACTGTGTAAACATACCTTGACTCAACTTAGCTTTATCAGGTGAATAATCTTCAATTTTTTCAAGATTATGATATGTTGTCATTTCTTCACTCACTGTTTGAGGATTCATAATCTCACCTTCTTCATCACATTCATTCAAATAATTTTCTTCTTCATTCATTTCAATTGATTGGTGACATTCGTTTCTTTGGCGCAACTCTGTGGTCTCTCTCTTCAATTTCAATGAGCCATCAATGAATTTTATATGGCGAAACACAAATGTGTCAGCTCTTGTAGGAATCTCGTTAGCTTGAAAAACTTTGTTTTTTATTATGGAGAATTGGGTTTCTACTACTGAGCTTGATGCAGTTGAACCTCCATAACCAAAATGAGGTTGCATCAATGCAGTCCAAAGTGGGATGAGGTTTGATATTTTCAACAAATCCTCCACCACATTTGGGAGAAACTGTTGATTATTTCTGTCTCCCACATCATTTTTCTTATCCATAACTTTGTTCTCAGTTTCCATTACAAAATCCCGGAATGTTTTTGATGATTCTTGAGAAGGCAGTTTGAAATCAACTTCTTCGTTGTCATCAGCCATCCCGAAATCTGTTTCTGCTTCCTCATACGGAATATCTGATGGAGAAATTTTCTTCTGCAAATATATTTTTGCTTTCTCTGATTCTGTTGGTTGCCCATTAGGCAAGCTTCCTTCAGTCTCATAAAAAGCAACTGTAATGATTTTTCTTAAGACTTTTTTAAAATGACCAAGGTCACTTTCCTTAACAAGAAGGCAAATACATCTTATATAAAATACTTTTGTTCTTTTTATGGCTGTCTTGAGGCTTTTCCATCGTGATATGAGTTGTACGACATGTGCTACATCATTTCTAATGTAACAGCGTGGCTTGATGAATCAGTCCTGATCGGTTAAGATGAAAGCACAATTCTTCAAGTAGTCACTTAATGAATTGAATTGAGTGAACGCTTTTATACTTGAAGCAATTATAGCTAAAGACATGTCACAGACCACACAAGGGGGAATTACAGCACCATACTTCAACCAAGATGAGAGCCAGTAGGTTATTGATACTGTGTCATGTTTCTCACTAATCATATTTGACACAGAATATATTTTATTCTCTTTATTACTGTGGATTGTGATGTCGTAAAGTAGAATGCTCCTTGATTTCTCGCCATTGACCCTTTCAAATCCTCTCACTACACCTCCTGTAGCATCTATGCTAATCTGAGCATTATCTTTTGTTGCTGTTACATAATCATTATATATACGAATTTGTTGCGCACTGAAGTAATGACAGTGGAATCTATCGTAGGATACGTCTTGAATAACTCCTCTGTAAGGAGATTCATATTTCCCTCTACATAAGGCAACAATTGGATCGTCGTCCAAGTATTTTGAACGCTTGTACTGGGATTTTGCCACTCTTAGAGTATTCAGTGAGGGAATGTGAGGTGCTTCTGGATCATTCAATTCCATATCTTTATGCGCCATGTCCTTTTGAAGTTTTGTTGCACTGAATTGTGATTTTGAAACCTTCTTTCTATCGAATCCAGTCAGTTTTCTTTTTAGAATAGGATGTTTCTTTTTGTAGAAGCCTGTGTATTTCATCATTATTTCCAAATGATCAAATTCTCGTTTTGGCTCATCATATAATTTACCTTCCAAAATAGAATGACAGTAGGTACACTTTGCTTTGAAGTAGACAAATACATTTCCACTTGAATTTACACGATTACAAATGAATTTGAAGCAGCAAGGAATGCGCAAACTGTTGAATATTTTTTTATTTATCATGTTTGTCCATGTGTTGCGTTCTTCGACAGGGTTTTGATTTGCCTTCTCTGTGATAAACCCACTCTGGATAGAGTTGTAGCCATTCGTCTTTGCTTAGTAGTATGGAAAATTCCGTTTCCTACAGTTACGTTGAAAAGTGGCCATTGCTGCACTGATTACAGAACGCAAAGAATCACTTTTCCGCTCTAGTGCGGGAAAAATTTTTCTGCACTCCAGATTTGCAACATGGCAACGCAAAATACTTAGTAGGTTATATGGAGCAACAGTGCAGCAAAATCAAAATGAAGTTGGTAACAGTGAGTGGGCTGCTATAGTGAGCAGAGGTGCAACGAAGCACAACGCGCTAATTATTATTCATTATATATTATAACCAACGACAACGAGGACTTTAGGATTTTAGGATTAAGGTTTTTATCAATAATAAAATTACACAGAAAAACATTTGATGGATTTCAGGCAATTTTACCCATAATTACCCACTTTTCATATTCAATGGTAACTGTAGGAAAAACTTAATGTGAAATACGTGCGCAAAGTTCCTCTGCTGCACTCAAGAAACCATTCCGCCCTCGCCTACGGCTCGGGCGTAAACGTTTCTTTCGGTGCAGCAAACTGACACTTTGCGCACTAGTTGCACAAATAACTATTGTATCTTTCATTTCAATACTGTCATTATCAGAGAGACTGTCATCGTAATAATTTGTTGAGACACCGATCTCAGATGAATCAGTGTCATAGTTGTAGTCCTGTGGCCAGAACCGATCTCGCAGTCCATATCGGTTAGTCGTGAACCACAGATGAACTGTTTTTGGTGAAACGTTGTATACATTTGTTATTAAGGAACTCAATTCAGTCCAAAGAGAATCGTTTCTGGGTGGGATACTTTTCTATTGAAAAAATAGTTTCATTGTCATTCAGTAATTGGTGAATTTCATCGACCGGAACTGTACCCTGTTTTGGCATTTTGAATCAATTTCATATAATCGTCGTAGCCTATAGGCTATAGCCCAATCACACTCACCGTTGAGCTTTCAATGTTGAGCCTCTCAAGTGTGCGTTAGAGAACAAGGTAGGCTGAGAAATTGCTTTATCAGAACAGGAAAGACGTATGTATGCTCTGCTTCACTGCTCAACTCAGACTGAGACTGAAACTTATTGAATGCAATAGTTGCATAATAGTGGCATAGTTGCTGCAATCATCACAGAAGGGAGTGGGAGGGGAGCAATGAACATCTGCTTCTACAGCAGTGCTACCAACAAAAAAACTGGATGAAAAAAAATTTACCATGTAAGGCTCTATGCACAGTCGCGTTTTGAACGAGTGGAGCGACTCTCTGCTGGTTAGCCAATTTCAGTTCAGTCAATTTGTACTCAGCAATTTTCGCGGCTTGTAGAACTTGGCCATTGATGGGAGAGTTCTGATTTCGAATTCTCAATGTTTTTTGTAATACCGGACATCAGCAATTTTTTATGAGAATTACAATTATTGAAGGAATCAATTATTATTCATCGGCATTTATTACTTAAATTAATCGGTTGATAACTGATAACTATATTATGTTCATACAAACTTCTACTTCTTTTTTAAATACAATAAACCTCTAATATTATGAAACCAATCAAATAAATTGAAAGAAATATAAATTCAAGGACTTACTCCTATCTCCTGGTGGAAATTCAAAATAAATAAACATCAGTGACCTCTACTCTTGTGCAGGTTTCCACGTTTTGAGCACCTCTAGTTCAGAAATTATAATTGATTTTTTGATTTACTATATAGTACATGAAACATACTATGAATGGGAATAACTTGAGAACTGTGATGGCTCAAAACGTCAATTTCTGCTGAGAGTAGCTTCTCATGGACCTCTACTCTTGTGCAGGTTTCCACGTTCTGAGCACCTCTAGTTTAGGAGATAGAATTGATTTTTTGATTTATCATATAGTACATGGGACATACTATGAGTGGGAATTACTTGAGAACTGTGATGGCTCAAAACGTCAATTTCTGCTGAGAGTAGCTCCTTATGACCTCTACTCTTGTGCAGGTTTACACGTTTTGAGCACCTCTAGTTCAGGAGTTATAATTGATTTTTTGATTTACCATAAAGTACATGGTACATACTATGAGTAGGAATTACTTGAGAACTATGATGGCTCAAAACGTCAATTTCTGCTGAGAGTAGCTTCTCATAGACCTCTTATCTTGTGCAGGTTTCCACGTTTTGAGCACCCCTAGTTCAGGAGTTATAATTGATTTTTTGATTTACTGTGTAGTACATGGTACATACTATGAGTGGGAATTACTTGAGAACTGTGATGGCTCAAAACGTCAATTTATGCTGAGAGTAGCTCCTTATGAACCTCCACCCTTATGCAGGTTTCCACGTTTTGAGCACCTCTGGTTCAGGAGTTGTAATTGATTTTTTGATTTACCATATAGTACATGGTACTACATTCCCACTATGAGTGGGAATTACTTGAGAACTGTGATTGCTCAAAACGTCAATTTCTGCTGAATGTTACTTCTCATAGACCTCTACTCTTGTGCAGGTTTCCACGTTTTGAGCACCTCTGGTTTAGGAGTTATAATTGATTTTTTGATTTACCATATAGTACATGGTACATACTATGAGTGGGAATTACTTGAGAACTGTGATGGCTCAAAACGTCAATTTCTGCTAAGAGTAGCTCCTTATGGACCTCTACTCTTGTGCAGGTTTACACGTTTTGAGCACCTCTAGTTCAGGAGTTATAATTGATTTTTTGATTTACCATATAGTACATGGTACATACTATGAGTGGGAATTACTTGAGAACTGTGAAGGCTCAAAACGTCAATTTCTGCTAAGAGTAGCTTCTTATAGACCTCTACTCTTGTGCAGGTTTCCACGTTTTGAGCACCTCTGGTTCTGGTGTTATAATTGATTTTTTGATTTACCATATAGTACATGAGACATACTATGAGTGGGAATTACTTGAGAACTGTGATGGCTCAAAACGTCAATTTCTGCTGAGAGTAGCTCCTTATGGACCTCTACTTTTGTGCAGGTTTACACGTTTTAAGCACCTCTAGTTCAGGTGTTATAATTGATTTTTTGATTTACCATATACTACATGGGACATACTATGAGTGGGAATTATTTGAGAACTGTGATGGCTCAAAACATCAATTTCTGCTGAGAGTAGCTCCTGATGATCCTCTACTCTTGTGCAGGTTTACACGTTTTGAGCACCTCTAGTTCAGGAGTTATAATTGATTTTTTGATTTACCATATAGCACATGGTACATACTATGAGTGGGAATTACTTGAGAACTGTGATGGCTCAAAACGTCAATTCCTGCTGAGAGTAGCTCCTTATGAACCTTCACCCTTGTGCAAGTTTCCACGTTTTGAGCACCTCTGGTTCAGGAGTTGTAATTGATTTTTTGATTTACCATATAGTACAGGAGACATAATATGAGTGGGAATTACTTGAGAACTGTGAAGGCTCAAAACGTCAATTTCTGCTGAATGTTACTTCTCATAGACCTCTACTCTTGTGCAGGTTTCCACGTTTTGAGCACCTCTGGTTTAGGAGTTATAATAAATTTTTTGATTTACCATATAGTACATAGTACATACTATGAGTGGGAATTACTTGAGAACTGTGATGACTCAAAACGTCAATTTCTGCTGAGAATAGCTCCTTATGGACCTCTGCTCTTGTGCAGGTTTACACATTTTGAGCACCTCTGGTTCTGGTGTTATAATTGATTTTTTGATTTACCATATAGTACATGGGACATACTATGAGTAATTTCTGCTGAGAGTAGCTCCTCATGGACCTCCACTCTTGTGCAGGTTTACACGTTTTGAGCACCTCTAGTTCAGGTGTTATAATTGATTTTTTGATTTACCATATAGTACATGGGACATACTATGACTGGGAATTACTTGAGAACTGTGATGGCTCAAAACGTCAATTTCTGCTGAGAGTAGCTCCTTATGGACCTCTACTCTTGTGCAGGTTAAGACGTTTTGAGCACCTCTGGTTTAGGAGTTATAATTGATTTTTTGATTTACCATATAGTACATGGTACATACTATGAGTGGGAATTACTTGAGAACTGTGATGGCTCATAACGTCAATTTATTCTGAGAGTAGCTCCTCATAGACCTCTACTCTTGTGCAGGTTTACACGTTTTGAGCACCTCTGGTTCAGGAGTTATAATTGATTTTTATTACTTACTTGAATTACTTGAGAACTGTGATGGCTCAAAACGTCAATTTCTGCTGAGAGTAGCTTCTCATAGACCTTTACACTTGTGCAGGTTTCCACGTTTTGAGCAACTCTAGTTCAGGAGTTATAATTGATTTTTTGATTTACTATATAGTTAGCATTAAGTTAGCTCTCCAATTTTTGAGATATCATATCTCGAAAACGGTGGGTGCTCAAAACGAAATAAAAGTTGCTCAAATCAGCTCAAAACGAGCTCAAAACGATGGCGTGTTTAGTTTTTAGATTTCGAAAAGTGGAGAGCTGGCATTAAGTTGGCTCTCCAATTTTTGAGACGTCATATCTCAAAAACGGTGGGTGCTCAAAACGAAATAAAAGTTGCTCAAATCAGCTCAAAACGAGCTCAAAACAATGGCGTTGAGAGATTTCAAAAATATTTTAGTGGAGAGCCAACTTAATGTTGGTGTTTCATATGGGTACGCGACTAGGTGGCACCCCAACTACTTGATACCCCGACTTGTTGTCCCCTTTTAAAACCGGTTTTTAGGGGACAAGTAGACGTGAGCCATACCCGTCTACTTGTCTCCTTTCTAAGGAGGTGTCAACTAGGCGAGGGTCAACCTGACGCGAGGGTGCGAGGTGGCAAGTTGTCGTTTACGGTCATGACTAGTTGGCACCTTTGGTCCAGTAGGTGTCAAGTAGTCAGGGGGACAACTTGACGGCAATGGCATATTTTTACGAGGTTACAAGTAGTCGCCTATGGCCAAAATGACAATTGCAATTTGTGTTTTCATTCTCAAAAATACACTGCTTGCCATTGTTTATGTAATTCATCACTAATAGCGAATTACTAAACGAAGTTTTGTTACTTCATCGACCAAAAGGGCCCTCGGCTGAGGGGAGGCTGAGTGGGCAAATGCACAGGGGCCCGGGCATCAAGGGGGCCCGGGCATCAAGGGGGCCCGGGCCCATGTTAATTTTTTTCAACATTCTGCCAACTTGATAAGAGATTTAACTGGGTACGGTATACTTGAGATTTTCACTAGCAAAGCAAAACATGACAACAATATTATCATTGTACGGATGCATTTTTTAGTACCTAATTGTACAAGGTTGAGATGAATTTGATGCTAAATTGGTATGTGCTAGTTCCTCACATGTGCAGTGTGCTTGGCATTGGAGGTCAGGTCGCATTCAAGTTTTGTAAGATTAATAAACATGATTAATATCATTTAATGTGTAGTCTTGTTGGAGTGTTGTTTTTCAGTGATTTAATGATTGATATTTGAGTAACAAAAAATGTTTAATAAATCATTGAAATCTCTGAATTGGATTAGAGAATTGCTACAAATCATGAAATAAAATATAAAAAAATTAAATTTGGAGTATTGGGGCTTAGTCATTGGAATTAGGCCACTGTTGGAAGAGGCCAAGCCAAGTTATCAAGTCGTCTTTTAAAATATGAACACAGAACACTCCACTGACTGATTTTGTAACATTTAGCTTTGTAACTTATAATTTTGTAATATGTTACATCATTGATGATAAACGTTTTCCTTTTTGTCAGTGAATAAAAATATCAAGTACTGACTAAGACTTGTGACTTCTTTGAGCTGGGTTTACACCAAAGTTAGTCAAGTCAAGTCAAGTCAAAATACTTTATTGCAGCAGCTAATTGAGAACATCAATTGCATTACAAATGTCAATAATAGATTGAAACAATTACAAGCAAGAAGTCATTACAATAAATTATAAAACCTAAAAATATACTTATTTTCATAACAATATAAGTAAAACACACTCATTAACATAATCATATGACTAGTTAACCCATGAGAGTACCTAGTTGCTAATCAAGCATATTGTCAACTACGTCATAGAACTCTTCTATTTCATAAATTGGATTCGTCAACAGAAATTGTTTAACTCTATTCGTGAATATTTTTAATGGTAATTTTTTTATATTCTCAGGCAAGGCATTGAAAAGTTTCAGAGAAAAGGAATAGAAAGTTTTCTGAGTATTTGCATAGTGGCAAAACCTCAAGACTAGTTTATTCCTACCTCTAGTATTATAGTTGTGACACATACCCTGCTGAACATAAGAATTATAATTTACCTTGACATGATTGAGACATTGATAAACAAACACAGCGGGAAGTGTCACAATTTCAATCAATTTGAAGCTATCCCTACAGTGTCCTCTTGAAGGGAGACCAAATATTATTCTCACAGCTTTTTTTGCAGTCTAAATAATCTAATACTATATTTTTGGGAAGCCCACAATAATGTTCCATAAGATAAATAACTATGTATATGAGAAAAATACACTATTCGCAACACTGATAGACTTACTCCTGTTCTCAATTTTCTTAACATAAACAATCCCTTACACAGCTTACCCGCCACTTTATCAATATGGTCTTTCCAATTCAGCCTGGAGTCAACATTAAAACCAAGAAAATTAACCATTCTCAGACCATTCAAATCAACATTGTTGCTATAAGACACATTAAGACTCTTAATTTTATCTAAGTTTAAACACAGTAAATTTGTGTTACACCAGTCCTCAATCATCAGTGTAATATTCTCTATGGACCTGATTATATTGATTGCCAAGGTAGATTTTGTACTTACACAAACTGCCAGGTCATCAGCAAACAAATATCCTTTGGCTGAGTGTCCAATTACACTAGGGCATGTCATTCACATATATAATGAACAAAGTTGGGCTCAATATTGAACCTTGAGGTACCCCATAACGAACCGGCAAGTAATTAGACTCAACACCATTAAAAACCACTTTCTGAAACCTATCTTTCAGATAAGACTGAATAAGCTTGCTAGCAGGTTCTTCAAAACCATAAAATTCTAATTTTTTCAGAAGAACTTCATGACAAACTGTGTCGAAAACTCTCGACAGGTCGAATAGTCTTACATTGGTCTGATTTTTATTTTCCAATGATTCCAATAGCTGATCATATAGGGAGATCGTCGCTCTCTCGTGCCATCTCTAGGAAGGCTGTTCAAAAAATGTAGTACTAGGTAAATTTAACTGATGAGATGGGGAATGGAGTAAAAAAGCATGCTGGCTCACAAACATTGGACTTCATAGCTCTACTCTCTCTCAATCGATGCGCTCTCTCACACATCAGTCTTCTCTTTCTAGAGAAAGAAGTTCATTACTCCAGTAGCACCACTATCACAATTGACACGTGCACTCACTCTCACATCAGTCTTCTCTTCCTAGAAAAGTCCATTATTATTATTATTATATTATTATTATTATTATTTATTATTATTATTATTATTATTATTATTATTATTATTATTATACACTGCATTGTTTACTCATTCTGTGGCTGTTCTAACATGACTGATCTGCTTTTAAGTAGCCTGGCTATAGATGGTATTCTATTGCTTCAACAGTGTTATCAAAGAACACTTCATTTGACTAATTCTTCTAAATCGACATAAAAGTTCATTAATATATGAATGCACTATCTATATTCTATATATATATATATATATATATAAAAGCGAAATGGCACTCACTCACTGACTGACTCACTCACTCACTCACTCACTCACAGAACTAAAAATCTACCGGACCAAAAACGTTCAAATTTGGTAGGTATGTTCAGTTGGCCCTTTAGAGGCACACTAAGAAATCTTTTGGCGATATTTTAACTCTAAGGGTGGTTTTTAAGGGTTTAAAGTTTGTCTTTTAGCATGTATATTCTTCTTATTCCAATATCTCAAAATTATAATTGAAATGTCTATACCATTTATGTTAATATAGAACTATAATCTAGAGAGTGTACCTCTTCGAAACAGTTGTTCTGGTAACTAAATTAAAAATTTTGTCAGATTGGCATTAAGTTGAGTTGACTTTGTTAGGTTGGCACCAAGTTGAAGATTGAAATGCATTTATACAGGACCTCCTAAATACCAATTTATCCAGTACCTCCTAAATACCTATTTAGGAGGTCCTGATTTATCGCGTAAAAATTGATTGGGTACTGCTACTTCAATCAGAGCTATTCCTGGGAATATTATATTACTATTAGCCGTCAGGCTCGCTTCGCTCGCCATATCCGTCTAGCCAGGGGGCTCCGCCCCCTGGACCCCCGACTGGGTTGTCCAAGAATGAGATCAGCAGGCTCGCTTCGCTCGCCTGCATTTTTCATTTGAGATTTTTATCATATGTTAGGACGATCCAGTCGGGGGTACAGACTAAATGTCTGGCTAAACGGATATGGCGAGCAAAGCGAGCCTGACGACTAGTAATATAGTACAGTAAGTGCTATAAGTATAGATACAGTAAGTGCTCAAGGCTGTTAATAAAATGGTTCATGCATAGACAAATGAAAATCATGATTCTTCATTCTTGAGATTTAAATATATTTATTCTGATTCTAGATAGGAATTAATTTTTCCAGTAATAATATTGTTTGGAGTACAGGATCAAATATTTCAATGTATTTGTGTATATTACCAGGGAAAATCACAAACAAAAAATGATTCCAATAATATAATAAATCAAATCAAATCAAATTGGTTTTTATTATGCATGATAACATGAAACAGTTATATAGCTAAGGTGAACGTTATATTTTCGAGCTCAAAATTTAAGTGGTTTTATTCTTTATTTTGTGAATTTAACGTTTTTTTCATGTTTTTATGAAAGTTTTACTATTAATTTATCAAAATTTAAAATGTTTGTTTTATTCGAATCTATACTCTCAGATTGTGATTTGGTGTAGAAAATTGAAATGGACATAACTATGTATAATATTTGCACAATTTGAAACTAAATTGGGAAATTGAAAAAGTTTAGGGCAATAACCTGTTTTTTCTTTCCCGATCATTATATTGTTTGTGCTAATCTGATAAATAAATAAATAATTAACAGGACACAAAAATTCAAATCATACAACAACGCTACATATTATAACGCTACAATGATTCATAAGCATAGTTTTATTCAGAAGCAAAGTACTTGTGACTGTATTAGCACGATTCAGAATTGGGCTAATATACATTAGCAAATATTACGAGAAGTACCTAATTCCTGATTCACCAGAACAAGTGCAGATCACCATGTACAACGGCCTGTAAACAACTGAACAATGGACAGTTGATAACTGTCTATTTTTCTATTTTATAAACAATCGAATTCATTTCTGGTCAATTAAGAATTTAATAGAATCTACCGCGCAGGCGCCAGCAGGCGCCTAAACCCAAAACAAGTTATGATTCATATTAGCATAATTTTATTCAGAAGCAAAGTATTTGTGATTCTGCACGATTCAGAAAACATTCCAAACAAGAAGATCGTCAGTCGTTACAATATTGACCCTATTGGAAACCCCCCTCACTACAATGACAAGGATGCAGTCTGCGCAATCTCCCCCCCCCCCCAACATTAGCACTCCTGGACAATAACAATGTACAGTGTCATACTGTACATTAGTTTTTGCATTTCACCTTTCTTCCAATTGAATACTTGTACCCTATTACCACTTCAAAGAAAGTAAATGTAAATTTAAAAAAAAGTGAACAGAGAATTGGCTTATCTTGGTAATCTTGCAGTATACTAAAAGTATTTTTTTATTGCAGAAATTTTCGTTGAAGCATGAACTATTATTCATTCATATTATCCAATAACTTACTTTTTCTCGAGAATTTACGAATGATTGGTTGTTTTCTAATTACAGTATAAGAAAAAAACATGTAAAACTTGATCTCTCCAAAACTAAATTTTTCCCGGGTAGTATCATGTAAATTTCTTGGGTTGAATTTGAATTGCCATGCATGGCCGAACATGGATAATAAAGAATTCGATGAGAGAAGAATGAATCATGTCTCCAAAATAGCTGTACAAATAGAATATAGTACAGATTTCATGTGATATTGAAATGAAATTGGAATAAATAATAATATGGATGTCAAACTACTGTATAAGCATATAGAATAATAGAGCATATTATATGAATATAGTAAATAACATAAAACACAATAGCGCAGTCAAGAAGCCGGGCAATATCTCATTGAACAAAAACAATCAATTGTTTCGATGACCGAAAACCAGTTTTCCAGTTCTCCGGTGTGAGTGTTTGTACTCACAATCATAGCAGTTGGGACTGTGTTAGTGAGTTCGACTACACTTTTTCGAAAGGCTAGTAGGGAATTGAAGCTTTCTCGATTGAGAGTACTTTGCAGGTACTTCGTTCGAGCGTGTTTCGGACGCTATTTTCCAACCGATAATCATGAAAATGGTACCAAATTGTTCAGAAAGATTTGGACATCTGGCGCCGTACCGCCAAATTCTGATATCACTTATCAATTTTTTCCCATTGAACGTCAAACTTTGCCAAATTTTCTCCAAGTTCATCGAATTTTTAAGTCATTTTATAGTTGGAAAATTGGAATTTGGCGGTACGGCGCCAGATGTCCAAATCTTTCTGAACAATTTGGTACCATTTTCATGATCATCGGTTGCAAAATAGCGTCCGAAACACGCTAGAACGAAGTGCCTGTTTCAGCCCTTTTTCCGAATTATAACATTGCTCTTAACAGTTCCCATTCCCAACCTATAGCCATACTGACTGTCACTGAACAGATTATTTACCTCAAAATACTGAACCATCTGAATATTTAACAACTTTAGATATAATTGGAACCAAAGAGATAGGTCTGAAACTATTGTAATCAGATCTGCTACCTTTGTTGAATATTGGAACTACCTTTACAAACTTCAATGCATCAGGAAACACAGAGTTTAATATACAACTATTTATAATGTGAGTTAACACTTCACTTAGATAATCTATTCCTAATTTGAAAATTAACGTGTTCATACCATAGATGTTTAGATATTCTGCTGCGCTCTGTTACACATCTTTTTAGCTACACTATTTACAATTTCATCAATCTTGTCAATAAAAAATATGTTAAACTGGTTTGAACTTAAATCACTAACAGTACCCTCAAACCGTCGTTTACTGCCACATTCATTCTTTTTGATAGTCCATATTGCTTTGCCCTTATTGCTTATAGATGATATGATAAATTCGTCATTTTTTTCGTCTAGTTTCCCTGAGTAATGTTCTGAACTTTCTCTTATATTTATTTTCTTAAACAATTCTTTAACAGAAAGTATACCAGTGCTCAAGTATGTATCATAGAGGCAGTCGCACAGCTCCTTTATGTAGCTAAGTTCTGGACTATAAATTTTATTCTTTTTAGGTAAAGTGGGCTTAACTGTGACACTTCTGAGAGGAAAGGCTTCGTTCACTACAGACTCAACAGTATTGAGAAAACAATTCACTTTGGACTCTATAGATTGATCAAAGTAAATTCGATACCAGTCAGTGTGACACAGAAGATTTTTATACTCAATAATATTTTCTTCCTTCATACTACGCACAGACCGTTTAACCTTTATCCGAGATTGTTTACCCTTGGTCTTTACGGAATCAAATTGTTGCAATATAAGATGAATAGCCCAATGATCAGAGACCCACGTTTTCACTACATCACAAGAGAACGAATTTGATTTCACATTGGTGAAAATATTATCAATGCAACTACCCTTATCTCTATTACCCGGTCTGGTTGTATTACTGTAACATGCTTGTAGACCAAACGATAAAAGACAATTTTCCAGTTCGATCACATTTGAGCATCTTTTCTGAAAATTAATGTTGAAGTCACCACACAAGACTATATTGGCATTGTATTTAATCAAATGCTCCAGAGCACAAGCCAAAACATCCAAGAAAATACGAAAGCAGCTTTTGGTATTATCAGTATTGGCCTATACATAGATACTACAACAGTGTTCTGTTCCTCCAACAATACAGCCGCAAGTTCAATGATCATTTCCACAGACATATTTTCAACAATACTGATTGTTTTATATGAAACATTATTTTTTATATAAATCAGTGAACCACCATGTTTTCTACAAGGTCTACAATATGAGCTTGAAATGCAAGATTAACGAAATGTTAATAACTTCATAGATTCTATTAGATTAAACGCAACTTGACAAACACTTTTTTTCATTATGTGTATGATAAGTTCTGTACAATCTAATAGGATCTATAAGGATAAAGTGATTAACATTTTGTTAATAACTTTGGTGTAAACGCAGCTTTCTCTATTTAAATGTGCTTATAATCAGCCTATTATTATTTAAAAATCACTTGTGTTAGAATTGGTTGATCCTCAAAAAGATTCCACCCTTGTGCTAAGGGGGTGGGGTTGTTCAAAGGTACCATTTTTGGTTTCTCGCATATAACTCAAAAACTATGCATTTCACAGACATGACTATTCTGAAAGAAATTGAAGCTTACATAATTTCCTACAATATTGATCCAACAACTTTTTATATATCTCTTTCACTTTTTGAGATGTCCGCTCTTAAAGATGTGAGATTTTTCAAAAACACATTTTCCAAAAATGTCACATCTTTTTTCCAATCTATCTAGTCCAATCTAATCTAGCTGTTGTCCAATCAACAAATTTTTCTTTCTCTTTCACTTTTTGAGATATCCGCTCTAAAAGATTTTTTTTATTTATTTAAAAATTAGCACCTAGTCAGAGGTATATACTAATAAGCTATTCATTTTATCCTAATTTTACTAAATGGACTTTTTCAAACCTCATCCTATGATTCAGTTTGTCTAGTTTTTGACTACAATTAATAAATTAGTCTAGTTTGTATCCTATAAAATAGTTTCATACAATCAAGTTAGTAGGCCAATAATAATTTGTTTGGTTTGAAGGGATGAACATTTCACTATCACTAACACCAGCTTCAAGCCATCAATTCACAACACAAATTTCACTTCACTAACTCATGCGGTTTTGTTCTTTTGAGCCTCCTGACCAGATTATCAACATCAAGCAGCTGGATTGCCTCTATATTGTCGTGCTGGTGGAGTCTCTCTTCATGCTTGGCCGCAAAGTGCTCAATAACTTTCGTGACTGTCTCCAATTGAAGGTCGCGGTGAAGATCAGCATTTCTGATGTACCAAGGAGCGTCAACAATATTTCTTAGTACCTTATTTTGAAATCGTTGGATAATTTGTACATTGGATGGTTTAGTACAGCCCCAAAGTTGAATGCCATAAGTCCATACTGGTTTCAGTAGCTGTTTATATAGTAGAATCTTGTTGTATATGGACAGCCTGGATCCTCTTCCCAGCAACCAATACATCTTTTTGAATTTAATTCCTAGTTCTTCCCTTTTCTTCTTGACGTGTGCTTTCCATTTGAGCTTGACATCCAGCGTCATACCCAAATATTTGGCAGTATTAGCATGTGGAATGTCTTTCTCATTTATATATACTGGAATATATTGAGTTCTTTTATTAGTAAAATTCACATGTACAGACTTGGTATCATTTAGTTTAATTAGCCAATGATGTGTCCATGTGTTTACTTCGTTAACTGCTCTTTGTAGCTTTTCTGTAGATTCCTCAATATCTTCTGCGACTGAGAGAATAGCAGTATCATCTGCAAATGTAGCTATAGTGACTCCTGCTGGCTTTGGAATGTCACTAGTGTACAGTGAATACAAAACTGGTCCTAGCACACTTCCTTGGGGTACACCAGCTTTAATTTGCCTTAGTGTAGAATATTCATTATCCAGCTTCACTCTGAAATATCTCTCGTCCAGGTAAGACTTCAATAATTGGCTATATGCTGTGGGTAGGACTTGTTCTAATTTATGGCACAAGCCTTCATGCCAAACCTTGTCGAAATCTTGGGCAATATCTAAGAAGACAGTAGAACATACTTTTTTCTCCTCAAGGCATCTTTCTATTACATCTGTTAGTCTGTGTACTTGATCAATTGTTGAATGTTTACTATGGAATTCAAACTGGTGAGAAGGTATAAGTTGTTTATCCTGTAGAATTGGTTTTAATCTTGCCAACAGTAATCTTTCAAAAAGTTTTGATAGTACCGGTAAGAGTGATATTGGTCTATAAGAGGTTACTTCATTTAGTGACTTTCTGGGCTTAGGTAGCATTATAACTTAAGCTACTTTCCATAAACTTGGCACATACTTTAAACGGGAAGCTGCATTGAAAATATGACACAATTGCTTTTCTTGGAAGATGTTGAAGTATTTCTCCTGTTATGAGGTCATATCCGGGTGATTTCCTCTTTGCCATATTATTTATTTCTTTTTTAACTTCTCTTGGCGATGTTGGAGGGATATTATCCAAAAGTCTTGGCTGTATGATTACATTTATTCCATCATTAAGCACTCTATCATCATGAGGAGTAAATGTTTTCTCAAGATGGTTTGCAAACAAAACCACTTTTTCCTTACTGCTGTGAGCCCATGTTCCATCTTCTTTTCTTATTGGTGCCACTTGTTCCACTGGTCTCTTTATATTCTTTGTCGCTCTCCATAGTGAGTAGTTGGTACTGGCCTCATTACTTAGTTCTCTTTATATTTTAGGTCTCTTTATATTCTTTGTTGCTCTCCATAGTGAGTAGTTGGTACTGGCCTCATTACTTAGTTCCTCCATGTAAGTGTTAATCTCTTCCTGTTTTATTTCATGTATTGCTCCTCTCAAGTTCTGTGTAATTCTATTCAGTTCTATTTTACTTCTTGGATCTGTTGTCATTTGCCAGATTCTTCTAGTTCTTCTTCTTTCTGCTATCAGCTCTCTTACTACTTGGGGGTAGCAATTACCTTTAATTTTACTCTGAAGTGGGGGAGTGTTTTCCCATGCAGATTGTTGAATGTTCATTACAAACTCTTGTACTTCATTTTCCAGCTCTTCAGTCGTTTGTAGAGATGTGTCTAAATCAGTTTTATTTTCTATCATGTGCTTTAATGATTCTATGTCTGTATATTTATTTATTAGTTGTGGTGCTCCGGGTTTTTTCACAGCAGAGCTATGGATTGTAAGGACAATTGGTGAATGATCAGAGTTAAGATCAAATTCTTCCTCAACCTCTATAGTCTTGGGTGATATGTACTTTGTGAAGAAGGAGTCTAACAGGTCTGGGATCTTAGCTCTATCTGTTGGCCAGTAAGTTGGCTTCCTTGTCGAATGTACTTCGCAGTTGTATTCATCGACGGCCAGTTGTAACTCCTTCCCTTTGGTTGTGGTTAGTCTCGAGCCCCATCTAGTATTCTTCGAGTTGAAGTCTCCACCGATGATGAATTTTCCCGTGAAATTTCTTAAAAAATCACTGTAATCTGGTTTCTTTAAGCTGAATCGAGGAGGGCAGTAGACAGCTGCGATCGTTATCATTCCACTCGAATGGCATGTAAGTTTCACTTTTACAGAAATCGACTGGAACTCTTGCAATTCTATTTTCTTATACTCATGATGAATTAATTCTTCTTTAACCATCACCGCACTTCCTCCACGAGCACTGTTCTGGGGATGTACTGCATGATATATTTTGTAACCTCTCATTTTCAAATATGATTGCTTTGTGAAATGTGTTTCTGAAATTAGGCAAACATCAATTTTTTGTTCAATTAGAATTGCCAATAGATCATCTTTATGCTGTAATAGACCATTGGCGTTCCATGTCATTATTCTAAATCTACCTTCCATATTTCTTGTAAGTGCTTTCTTTCACTGTAGTATTTTCTAGTTTTTCTAGTCTAGAAAGAATTGTTTTATTGAATTGCTCCTGCCTAACTAGCTTTTCAAGAATTAATTGGAGTTGAGAGGCTATATTCAATCCTAAATCTTCACCTAAGCTCTGGGATATAAGTTGGGTTTTCTCATTCATTTTGTTAACTGGGACTTGTTTTACTCTATCCGAATAAAACTGATTCTCAATAACTCGAGCATCTTTTAATACCCTTTGAGGCACAGTAGTTTTATTTCTCTCGTTGGTTTTTGGTTGTTTCTTCTTATTCTGTAGTGCTTGCAGTTCTTGTGCCACTAGACACCCTCTATAATTAGCTGAATGTTCCATTCCACAATAAATTGTAGCACTTTGCTTTTTCTTCTTTTGGCTTTGTACAGCTGGTGCTAAGGTGGGGACCGGCACATTTCACACACCTGGGATCTTTCCTACAATATTTTTTAGTATGCCCCCAGGCTTGGCAATTTTTGCATTGGGGTAGGAATTTCGGCTTCTTAATTGGCACAACCTCAATTTTCATGCCCATGATTGCATGGATTTCATAAATTTTATTTATATTCTCGGAATTATCAAAAGTGAGCATAGAAATTGGAAGTGGTTCTTTAGTCTTCCACTGCAGTATGTTTACAACATCCAGAATATTTTAAATCCTTTCTCTTGAAGTTCTTCCTTTATATCACCTGGATCGCAAGTGCTATGCAATTTCTCAACAATTACTCTAATAGGTCTAGTTTGTTTGTTTTCAAACGAAGACCAATTCATATTTTCTTCGTTCAGCACTGCCGTAGCTAATCTGTAATTCTCCTCTGTGTTAACATTGAGTTTTAGACTATCATTATTCAGTAAAGTCACCTTGTAAGAATTTTTCTCCATTTTTTTATTTAGAATCTTATAAATAACTTGGTAATTTTGAATATTGTATAATATGATGGGTGGTGGTTTCAAAATGTTATTTGACTGTTGATTGTTGGTGGGAAACTGTTCATGTCCAGTGTCATCTTTCGATTTATTCTCTTTATTGGAAGAAGCATTTCGCTTATTTCTTGAATAGAGTGGTGATTTTTCTTGTGATGGAGGCGAAAGTGAAGTATTCAGTAACTCTTCTTAGATCTCCCATTTTTCACTCTCACCCACTGAGTTCGCCTCTGATGGTCAGTGAGTGAACACGTGTGCAGTTCGGCTCCATTGAAAAGCGTTATTTTGTAGGGTTATCTTGTTAAAATCGATTCGAGCTTTACATTAGTTGATTAAGTTTTTCACATAGTTTAATAAAATATTTTTAAAAGTCTGATTTTCATTGTAATTACGCAGTAATTACAATAAATAGTATTTCATAACCTCCATTTAGTTTGACCACAGTTTGGTTTATCTATTGCAACATGGTGAAGAGCAACGGTAAGAAGCAGGAAACTCCCACACAAAAGGCAGGTAGGCGTGCAACGGTACATGTGTCAACGACCTCTCCCTGTCAAGACACAACGCAACTGGCCGACGAAATTCTACAGAGGATAAACAAGGAAGTAAACCAAGCTGTCGCAGAGGCTTTCTCCCTCTTCCAATCCGAATTGGATCGATTGCAGGGTGAGAATAATGAACTTCGGCAGAGGATGGCAGCAATTGAGAAGGAGACAGAATTAAAAATCGACGATCTTGAACAATATGGTCGCCGTACCTGCCTGCGATTCTTTGGAATTCCAGAGACCAAGGGGGAGTCCACCGACCAGATTGTTCAGCGAGTCTGCAAGGAGAAGCTGAACGTGGAGTTGAAGATCGACGACATTCATCGTTCGCATCGAGTGGGACCAATCCAGCAGCCAGGTCAGGACACGGGCAGAGCAGCCGGCAAGGAGCGTCATCGTCCCATCATTGTGAGGTTCGACGGCTACCGGACGAGGCAGAGGGTGTTCGCAGCCAAGCGGATGCTCAAGAACACTGGCATCACCGTGAGGGAGGACTTGACGAAACACCGACTGGCACTCTTGAACGCAGCAGCAAACAAGTACGGGATAAGAAACACGTGGACAGTCGATGGCCGCATCAAGTACGCCGTCGGAGAGGGACCTGGACGACGCATCTACACCGCCGAGCGTCTTGCCGACCTCCAGTAAACACTTCACTGTGTTGGCACGTCTTATCTTCCTACTAAAGGTGAGCTCTCATTATTTCAATTGTGCCTCTTCATGTAATCATCACTCTTCTCTCTTTTCATTTTTTCAGTCTTCTATTTTTTGTTGGACAATTGCCCTATAGATACCATTTTTACCAAATTAATTTTTGCTATTTGATCATATATAATACTGTTTTCATGGAAAAATATAACTGTATTCTATGATTACGAATCTTAAAATTAATTTTTGCTTTTTTGAACATATATAATACTGTTTTCATGGAAAAAATATAACTGGAAATAAAGCTATATCAATTTAGCTATAGCAATTATTCATCTAGTATACTGAAACGTTTTTACTGATTGAATCATCCAATACTCAATCAGGAAACTAGTTTTCGATTAGACATAACCGAATGATGTTTCCAGCTAATCCAATGTGTCACTTTTTATCTAACGATAGCATAGTACAAAAATAGAACCTTTTCCACTGCTGATAAAATTATGAAAATTGCTCCGAAACCTAAGTTCACTTTAATAATACATTTATAACCTATTTCGAATTGCTAAGTTTATAACGCTTCTTCCTCATCTCAGTTCATTGTAAATCCATAATCTATTAAATCCATTTCTGTTTATCAACAAAGCCTGAATCCAGTCTCCACATGTATATTACTAGTGTGTATAGTAAACTTACAGCAGGATTCAAGTTGACTTTTCGTGGAATTGACAACAATAACAGAAATAACAGTCATCGTAATAATGACGGTAAACTTATGATTGGCACTTCTATTGTGATTTTCACCATAGTCACATTCCAACCTTCTATTCGCGTATTCTATTTATATATTCGTTATTCTGTTTTCTTATATGCAGTATTACCTGTCTGTAACTTCTATTATTTCTTCTCTTCCTACCTCTTCTCATTCTGACCTCCCTCCAAATTAGCTCAATTCATGCTCAAAACTAGTTATACTGTATATTTTTAATAATATAGACATGCTTACTTCATTTCTATACCAGATCATTAACACTGTACTCTATGCTATTTGTATCAATCCCTTCGCTCTCTCTTACTCACTCCCTCTCTCTCTCCTTCGGTTTTTCTCATCCCTCCAATTTCATTTTCTCATTATCTACCTCATTTTATGCACCGGATATTTACTACTTTCTTCTAATATCTCTCTCTTCATCCACCTTTTTAGACAATAATCTTACATAATCTATGTGTATTCTCACACAGCTTAGTCCTCTCTTCACATTTTTCTCTCTAACAACCGTCGACTGCAATTTGAAATCAATCTACTGATTCATATTTCTTGTTCTTATTTTCCATCTCTCTGTACACTCTCTTTTAATTGTCTATCCTCTTAATGATGTTCATATACTTTCTGTACTTTTTTCTGCTGGAGTTTTCTTCCTGTTTTCAGACCTGGTTCCTGTGACTTCTCGCACGCGCTCTCTCTTGCCGCCGCCCTGGCTCTCTCTCGCTCCCCCACCTGCTCGCTCCCATCAGCATCTACCACTGCAAACTGCCCACCACATTGGATTATCTGCTGGACTCTGACATGAATAAAGGAATCTGAATCTGAATCTGAATCTGAATCTCGCTCTACCTCCACTTGGACCCGATTCTTCCACTACCGGATACCTGCTCGCTCTATCTCCACTTGGATTAGATCTCCCACTACAAGTTCTTCCTCAATCTTCATCTTATTCACCATTAGGATTATTAATCACCGAAACTCCACACATTTACATCTTATTGTGCTTAGTGAATTTCTTGAACTAGTGCTATAAATAGTGAAGGGAACCGAACTGCCAAGGCATACTGAATGCACTCGAATCAAGAGACTTTTTCATTTAGGTTAAGTTTTATGAGTTTCATCCCCATTTTCCCCGTCATATGTCGTTCTGAGGTCGGTTCACGATTGGTCTGCTGCTTCCATGATGCCTCTCACTGACACGTCAGCTCGCTCGCCCTCAAGTAGGTATGATTATTTCAATAATAGTAATAATGACGCAGGTATGTTTCTAGCAAATAAGCTCCACTCTTTCAAAAAACTTTTCAAGGCTGCTCACCTTAACGTACAATCCCTCAGCTGCCACATTGATGAACTCAGAGCAATCTTCCGTTTTCAGGACTTCAATATAATCGGAATTTCCGAATCATTTTTGAAGCCTAGTATTCCATCAAATTTTGTTGCTTTGCCAGGATATAATCTTTTCCGGAATGATAGATTAAATAAAGCTTGTGGGGGTGTAGCAATTTATGTGAAAGATGGTATCAAAACAAAAGTTTTAATCACATCTAAACAAGAGTATTGTTCCAGACCAGAGTTTATGCTACTTGAATTATCCTTATCTAGTACTGATAAATTACTCGTTGGTATCTGTTATCGCCCACCAAAAATAGGTCATTTCACAGATTTCGAAAGTGCCTTGCTTTCTCTTATGCCTTGTTATAACCGTATACTAGTTATTGGGGATATGAACACCGACTTGAACATGACAAATCGGAACTTTGACTACTTTCAACTGACCACAATTTTCCAATGCCTAAACATGACTATTTTACCTCTCGATCCAACTCATCATACTAATGAATCAGACACACTCATTGACCTTCTCATTGTTAGTGATCCCAATGAGGTTGTTCAAGCAGGCCAAATCTCAGTCCCAGCTATTTCTAGACATGATTTGATCTACTGTGTACTTTCCCATAAGATACCCAAGCCAGAACAGAAAATTATCACTTATAGAGACTTCAAAAACTTTGATGAAGCCGCCTTCCTGACTGATGTGGCTCAGACTCCATGGCATCAAATTGAAGCATTACCCTCAGTTGATGACATGGTCAAGACTTTCGAGAATTGGACTTTGACTTTGTATGACAAACATGCACCTTATGTGACAAGGAGGATTAATAGAAAACGACGAGTACCGTGGATGACTGAAGACATACTTAAGATGATGGGATGTAGAGACAAAGCACATAGAAAATTTAAAAAGACATTTGACTTGGACAGTTTGATAGAGTATAGGAGCCTTAGAAATAGAGTTAAACAGGAATTACGGAACTCAAAGAATAGGCACTTGAATTCGTTTATGACAAACAACAGACAAGACTCTAAATCACTTTGGCAGGGAATAAAAGAATTCGGGCTTGGCAAACAGAAATCGAATCCACAAATTGACTTACCATTGAACAATATAAATGACCATTTCGTTTCACACTCTAACCAACGTGACGAAGTTGTCATTGCTAATCATATCGATGATCTTGAAGAGCAGGTTACAAACTTAGATTTACCAATTACTGATCAATTTCATTTCCATCCAATCTCAGAAGAAGACACTTTCAGAGCAATTCAACGTATTCATAGTAATGCTACGGGTGTTGACAAAATTCCTATTAAATTTATCAAGAAAATGTTATTTGCTGTTTTACCAACCATTACATACATTTTCAACAAGTCAATTGAAGAAGGCATTTTCCCTGAAAACTGGAAGTTTGCTCTGGTTCGCCCTCTAAATAAAGTTCCATCACCCAATAAAGTTGAGGATTTTAGACCAATCAGTATTTTACCTGCATTGTCCAAAGTGCTAGAAAGACTCATTCATGCTCAAGTTGTAAAATTTCTAGACAACAATAGTAAGCTTCATAACTTTCAATCAGGCTTTAGAAAATTCCATTCAACTGAAACAGCTCTGCTTCGTGTCACTGATGATATAAGGTTAGCTATGGACCAAAGAAAATGCACCATCCTCACCCTATTTGATTTTTCTAAAGCATTTGATACTGTTGATCATACAGTTCTTCTGAATAAGTTGGCTATTCTTGGTTTCAGTCACAACTCATTAGTTTGGTTTAAATCCTATCTATTAGGTAGGAAACAATGTGTATCTGTCGGTGAAAAAAGTCTACTTGGAAAAACGTTATGCATGGAGTATCACAAGGTTCAATTTTAGGCCCTCTCCTCTTCACTTTGTATGCTAATGACCTTTCTTCCATTATCAAACTCTCCAGTTTCCATACTTATGCAGATGACCTTCAAATATATTTAAGCTGTCCCATAACAAAAATTAACGAAACAGTTGGAATAATGAATCAGGATATCAATTCGATAGTGGAATGGACAAAGAAAAATGGCCTTAAGCTCAATCCCATCAAAACACAGCCCATTATAATTGGATATTCTCGTCTTATAAACAATATTGACCTTGAATCGATTCACAAAATTAGTGTAGATGGTAATGACATTCCTTACTGTAGCTCAGTTAAAAATTTAGGCATTATTATGAATAATACTCTTGACTGGTCAGAACAAGTGAACAAAACTTGTAAAAAGGTATTCTCAGCCATGCATGCATTGAAGAAAATGCACGATATTCTCCCTAGAAACATTAAATTATTATTGGTTCAATCTCTCATCTTCCCACATTTAATGTATTGTAATTCTGTTCTTAACGATATGCAAGTCACTCTGAATGATAAACTACAGCATTGCCAAAATTATTGTCTACGTTTCGTCTACTCTCTCCAACGCCATGATCATATCACCCCAGCCCACATTGCTAGTTCAACATTAAAGCTTCCCAATCAAAGGCTTTTTTGAATAGTCACGCTTGTTAGAGATATCTTGAAATACGGTAATCCGAACTATTTTCACAAAATCCTTCTTAGTCAGTGCCTGTCGTGCATGGAATGCACTTCCTGTTTCTATCAGGTCCATCGAGAGCCGAGCGAGCTTCATCCTGACTTTAAAAAAACATCTTTTGGAGCAAATGACTGAAACCGTCCGGCCCTAGAACGATCACATGACAACCATCCCCCACCCATCCCACAAATACAAACCATTAAACCTGTTATAGAACGAATTGTGTATATATATATATATATATATATATATATATATATATATATTATATAAACTCATGTTATTTCAATTATCCACTGCATACTGCTGTATATTACTGAAAGTTGATTACCATGATCTACTTTCAGCCTACTTCATTTTATTAATCAATTATTTGATCTTATCTACCTATATATTATTTTACTTTATAAATTTTCTGTTTTTTTCTCTTAAATATTCATATTGATTAAAACTTTCACAATATTTCCATTAATAAATAAATCCTTAGTTTAAATAATGAAATTAACGTTTTGGTAGAGAGTTAGTGGGGAGGATATTTTTAATATTCTTTCCGAAGAATGGACATTGATATGTCCAAACCTCCGCCAATTTATGTAGATGCATAACAATATAATTATTATCTATAGTTATTTTATTACAAATTGCTTTTTCATATCATATACAGTTCAATAATTATTTTCTTAGTCTATATCATGTAAATTCATCTATAATTTTGCTGTATTGTAAGCTATTGTATATAAGTGTATAAGACAGTATATATTGTAATCTACATGAATAAAGTACTCAATCAATCAATCAATCAAACCACTCCGTCTCCTTGACAAGTTCCTCCTCATCTGTACAGTAACCAGTACTACGTGATGCATTTTTAACATTATCAGATTTTCCACCTTTTGGTTGATTTTTCCTAATTGTTGTTGATTGGTGTTAATCCGACTTACTACTCTCTACAACTTTCAAATTGTTGGAAGCTGCAGGGGCTGAGTTGAAATTAGCGCTCTCTAACTGACACAGCTTGATTTGAAGTTCTTCCAGTTTTTTTTCAAACATGTTGTTTTCACTTTCTGCTACTCGCATCCTATTGTCAGCTTCCTTCCATGCATTATACAGTATTTGCTCTGACGGAGTTTTAAGCTGGTCTGGTTGAATTAATTTTTCTGGTGATGTATCTCCTTCATTCATGGTGATTGATAATGGTGGTGATGAATTGCAGCTATTATCTTCAACTTCTTCAAATTCTGGAACTAAGAAAGTCGAAGGTTTAACTAGATTCCATTCCTTTCCATTCATTATTCTGATTAATATAATTATTACGACGGCTCAGCAGTTTTTTCTCGCCAGTTGGTTTTTCGCGAGGTGACCGACCGCGGCAGGCGACGTGAACGTACGGACGCGAACGCGCACATGCGTACTACTTCCACTCACAGTCGGCTCTATTTTTCCAGCGTAAGCAAACCTATTGTTCTATTGAATATAGTAAACGACACTAAACTACACTAAACGACACTACTATAACTATGTATACTAGAAATACTATTAAACACTCTCTACATGTTACCACTTCGGCGTCTAACCGCTGACTCAAAAACATAGGTAAACATATCAAAAGTCCCCACCCCTACCCCCTGTGCTAAGGGGGTGGGGTGGTTCAAAGGTACCATTTTTTGGTTTCTCGCATATAACTCGAAAACTATGCATTTTACAGACATGACTATTCTATAAGAGATTAAAGCTTACATGATATCCTACAATATTGATTTAACAACTTTTCTATCTCTTTCACTTTTTGAGATATCTGCTCAGAGATGTGACATTTTTGGAAAATGTGTTTTTTTTTAATGTCACATCTTTTAGAACGGATATCTCAAAAAGTGAAAGAGATTGAACAAAAAGTTGTTGGATCAATATTGTAGGAAATTATGTAAGCTTTAATTTCTTATAGAATAGTCATGTCTGTAAAATGAATAATTTTCGAGTTATATTTGAGAAACCAAAAAATGGTACCTTTGAACCACCCCACCTCCTTAGCACAGTGTCGTCTCCTGCATAACTTATTTATTTATACATTGATACATATAATATCATTCTCAACTATGAATGATCTTTATCATCAAAGATTATGAATAATCTTTTCGAGGTGACCGCCTCCTTCGACTCGGATGGTATAGTACTGTTGCTCTGTTGCTCTGCCTGCTAAAAGGCGCATTCCTGTAACAATACAGTAACTACGACCATTATCAAGGTATACTAGAAAGTATTACAAGCTAATACTAGTTAGCCACTTTTTGTTGAGCTTGGCATTCTTAGGGTGGAGAATCTGTATAACTATTCAGTAGCCTTCCAAAGGCATCCCCCCAATGGTCCATGTTGCAAAATTCCCCCCCAAAATTCTTAAAATTTAGTATCCATTTAGGTACTTAAAAACTGTATATCGAAAAATCCCCCCCATTTTCCCTAGTTTTCTCCAAAAATCCCCCCCAAAACTCAGCCTCATGTCGCAACTTGCGACATCAAAACATTCTGTGGGCACCCCTCGCCTTGTTCACATTCAGGGAAACGCTCCAATGTAGATCGAACGTTCATGGGATCAATGGGTACTCGACGTAGGCATGACATCAACATTCCTTTTGTCCATCTGGGGAGGCTAAGGTCCAGTCAACTGATAATGGGTAGACGTTTATTTAATAAATTGCCCCTCAAGTTTAGACACATGGGAGCCATAGAGTTCAAAAAACTCTGCTCAAACTCTTTTTATGATGTTTAAGAGTTTTTTCAGCTGCCTGAATCCAGCATAGACCTGTAATTAAGTGCTATTAAGTGAAAATGCTACTCTTAACAAGAGACTTGATGCGGTTGAATTGCATGCGGATAGGAATGAGCAGTATTCCAGGAGGAATCTTCTAAAGATACATGGTATTCCCTCAATTCCAAACGAGGACGTAGTTGGGACAGTTCTTAGTGTGTGTAGAAGTGTGGGCTTAGACTTTAAAAGGCAGTCCATAATTGGCTGTCATAGATTGAAAAAACGGAACAATCGTCCTTCGGCTGGTATTGTCGTGAAGTTTTTGTGCCGAGATGATGCGGAAGCCTTGCTGCAAAAGCGGAAAGTTAAGAACAACTTGAACACTGAGCATATCGGCATTGGTAGGCAAGCGATGCCAATCTATATCAATCGATCGATGACTGAGAGGCGGAGGCAGCTGTTCGCCAAGGCTAAGAAACTGCAGCGAGATAAGGGTTTCAGATACGTTTGGGCTGATAGAAACGGAACATTGAAGATAAGGCCGACCGAAGGAGGCAGAATATTCGTTGTCAACTCGGAGGAGGACTTGCGGTGCTTTCAGGCTGATAGCGCTGGTAACGGAGGCTCTGATGGGTGCATCGACAATCGCTCTACTGATAAGTGATAACGCTTCCTAAAAATGGACCATCCCATTGCTCTCTTTTGAATAGTCGAATTTTATAATGCAGTTTTGATTTATAATCTCAAACATTATTTTTCCACTTTGTAGTATACCAGAAACCAGATGTTATGCAAAACAGATGACATAAATCAGTTATAATATTTAATAGTTTGTTGATTGGAATTCACTCTATCCTACATGTTTTAATAGAGATTACACACGTTGAGTATTAATCTTTGAGACTTATTTATTTCTAATATTCTACACACTTGTTGAATTTTCTATGATTTTCATTTATTTATTATTATTTATTTTTATTGAGGCCTCTTTACTATCCTGATTAATCTATTTATAATTCTGAATTACCCTTTTAGGACTGATTAATTTATTATTCAAGTGAAGTACGTTACATCTATGAACAGGTAACACATAAAACTGAGTTTCAATATAAATTAAAAAGACTAATATTATGCCCTAATATTCTTTTAATATTATGTACGAAGTTTAATATTACCTTATATTTTAAACAATTAATATGTCTGTTACGTCTATAATATCTTGTATAAATTGTCTCTGGTTATTTGTTTTGTTTTTAGGCATATTTCATATTAGAAAGGTGCAACAACAAGATGATTTTGTTCTGCTTATGCTTGAAAGTTTATTTCTGTCTAATGGGCATTTCATTTTCAGTTGAGTAATGGAGTTAAAGATTTTTTCCTTTTCATAGATTTTTTCTAAGTTCAGTGATCACATCTTAATATTTTTTTTGGTTTTTATTTTAATTTGATTCTTATTTATTTTTTGTCATGATTGTACTTTTTTCTCTTATAATACTTTTAGTTAAATGCTAATTGAACAATTTCTATTGCTCTTTTGAATTTTGAGAAGGCGCGGCTGGTAGTGTGAATGAATGAATGAAGTTTTATTCTCAATAAGCACAATACAAGGAAATGTAAAATACATGCATATCAAAAACAAACAAACAAGATTATTATATACAAAATCTTATAATATGAGATATTTTAATATTATAATGCAACTTATTACTTATTGAGAAAAATACAATCCAGCACGTAAGATGCAACTTACGGACCACTGGAGGGAGTCTAACACACTATTTTACTAAAGCAATAGAATGGACTGAAAAAAAAGAAAAAAGAGAGATAAAAAAAACATTTATGGGCTGTAATCAAAATAGGATATTAGTATTTAATTATTAAAGAGATGATGCTAATTAGAGAAAGCAAAAGAAAATCATTAAAAATAGAGATTCAAATTGTGTGAAAAGATTAATTTATTGATTTATGTTGAAAAAAAAACGGTAAGAAGAGCAGGGAAAATACAAAAAAAATAAAGAGGAGAAAAAATAAAAAGAAAAGCAAGATAACAGAATGCAAAGTTAACAGAATGGAAAGAAAAATAGACGGATTAAACAATAATTATGAACAAAAACTCTAGAGCTTCGGGAGTGAGTGACAAAAGCCAAATTTTAATTAATCTCTTAATCTTATTTCCACAATTACATGCAGCAATGGCATTCTTGACCTCAAGCGGCAAAGCATTATAAAATCTAGGTGCCAGGAAAATGAACGTTTTACGAAAAAGAGCGCAATTGGGTTTAGGACATCTGACTTGGGAAGCCGCAGTCCGCCTGGTCTGTCGAAGTGCGGTAACAGGCTGACAGTAATCAATTGTCACACCTCTATTTTCACTTATATTGAAGAACAATGACAAAACCTTGAATACATATAGGAACCTAGCAGGCAAAATTCTAAGATGACAGAACAGTGGAAATGTATGATCATCAAACCTACTGCCCGTTATCAATCTTATAAAAGCTTTTTGAAGTTTAATAATTGGATCCTGGTTAGCGTAATAGGAGCTTCCCCAACATGTGATTCCATATTCAATTTTGGAATGTACAAATGAAAAATAAAGTTCCTTCATTACATTAAAATCGCACAAATATTTAATGCGATGGAAAATCATCAAATAGAACCTTAAAGACTTCTTTAGAGTTTCAATTTGTTGCCTCCAATTCAGATTTTCATCCAGTGAAAGACCCAAATATTTGATAGTCTTTGCTGGACTGATACTGGGACAGTCACAGCTAGAATAGGAACAAACCGGAGAGTGAAAGCGCAGTGGAGCAGCCAAGTCAGCACTTCCAGAGAGACTGAACATCATATAATTAGTTTTGGCTACATTAATTTTAAGTTTGTTACATGTAAACCATAGAGATATTTTGTTCAAGTCAGACTGCATTTTCTGATGTAAATCTTGAAGGTTATTATTTTTATATGAAAGAGCAGTGTCGTCCGCAAAAGCAGTTATCCATCCATTCAATTCACCATTATACAAATCATTTACAAAAATTAAGAAGAGAATAGGGCCAAGAACCGAACCTTGCGGCACACCACAAGTTATGGGTAATACTTCACTTGCAACGTTTCTGATCCTTACATACTGTTTCCTACCCTGTAGGAAGGACTTAAACCAATCTAGTGGAATTCCCCTTACACCAGCACTCTCCAGCTTGCGGAACAGCAGACTATGATTAACTGTATCGAATGCTTTACTAATATCCAGGAAGATTCCCGCTGTTTTGCCACTACAGCCACTGTTCAATCCTGAATAGACATATTCCAAAAGATGCTGTAAGGCAATTTCTGTACAAAGATTTTCCCTGAAACCGAACTGGCAGGCCGAAAAAAAGTTGCAGCTATTGAGGAATGAAAGTAATCTAGTTTTTATAATTTTTTCAAATAGTTTTGACATGACTGGTAATAATGAGATGGGTCTGTAGTTTTCTTTACTGAGTTTATTTCCTTTTTTGAAGATGGGAACAACAGTAGCCGACTTCAGTATTTCAGGAAAACAACCAGATACCAACGACAAGTTAAACAAATATAAAAGAACTGAAGAAATAGAAGAAAAGTTATCTTTAAGGATTCTAGCAGTCACAACATCGTCACCCAAACTTTTACGAGTAGAAAGGGAGTCAACAAATGTTTTGAGTTCAACAAGTGTAACAGGGCTGAAAAAAATAGATTTATGGCTAGTTTTAATTCTGAAGGACTCTGAAGATTGTGCCTGAATATGGGTGGGTAAAGCAGGAAAAGAATCAGAAAGATTCTTAGGCATTTCAATAAAGTATTTATTCATTACGTCAGAAACTAGGCGGTTGTCATCAATTAAAATACCATTCTCCTGCAACACAATATCCGTATCTTTATTATTGTCTTTTACTGGGAAAAGTGTTTTTATTGTTTTCCATTTTTCTCGGGGGTTATGTTTTTGAATGAATAACTGTGAAGAGTAAAATAGAAGTTTGGCCTCTTTCACCCATACTTTTATTTTATCTTTCATATTTACGAATTTTCTTTTGAGGATCAAATTGTTTGGATCATTTTTATGCATCTTATGCAATTTGTCTCTTACATAAATGGCATTGGACAAACCAGGAGTCATCCAGGGCTTTAACATTTTTATGTTCTGTTTGTATTTAATATTTTTTTGTGATTCTACAATGCAGTTATTTAAGATTTGATAAAAAATATCAAATGCTTTGTTAGTTTCGGGTTCTTCAAAGACAGGTTCCCAATTTTCATATTTTAATAAGGTACTCAAACGCTTGTGGTCCAATTTTTTAAATTCAGACTGCTGAATCCTTCTCTTTTCAATAACTATAGGCAAAATACAAGCCACCGCCCGGTGATCCGTGATTAGGGTTTCAATGACAGCAACTTTGTCAATGACAAAAAGATTTGAACGATATGATAAGTGGTCAATACAGGTTGAAGATGACCCCACTACTTTCGTCCCTATATCTATTAACTGCTGCATACCATTTCCATTGAGACAATTTAGATACGAATCACTATAAACATCCGAAACACTAACATTAAGGTTAACATCCCCTAGACAATATAAATCTGAGCTCCTGGTGGTAGCCAAGAATCTATCAAAACTGGCAATAAATGTATGCCGATCACCTAGGTGAAATCTGTACAAACCTAACACATTAAATAAATAATTCTTGTATTTACAAAAAAGTAACAGTGAGTCACAGTCAGCAATGCAACAATCCTTTTTAGTGGCAGTAATAGAAGAATGAACAAAGATCACAATACCGCCCGCCCTCGTCACAGAACCAGCAGCAGCAAAGCTTTCATATCCGACAATATTATATAAATTTAATTCATTCATATCCTGCAACCAGGCTTCACTTAAAATTATTATATGTGGCTTGGTTATTAAATTATTAATGTATGAAAGGAAGTTATCAAAATTAGTATTTAGGCTTCGGATGTTTTGATGGAAGAACAAAATACCAGAATCCGAATCAAAAAACTCATTCACTTCATCAATTGAGCTTAAAAGAGTCGTTTCAGAATTATTCATTTGCTAACTTTGAAGTTTAAATTAACTAGCATCAATCAACAATTGCACTCTTTTCCATAAATTTGATATAAATGGGGGAAAAATAAATGAATCTTTTGAACAAATGAAAATCAATTTGGCAAAAGCAGCTCCACCAGAACATAATATGAATAGAAGAAAACAGTTTAAACTAACATGATTGATAATAAACAACGATAGACCGCTACAAAAATCTGTTATCAATTCGACTGGGATAGCCATCACAATCATAACGGAGCTTGATAAAGCTCTGAACTGAGTGATAAAATTTGTGTCACCAGTACTATGCTTTCAAATGCTGAAAATGTTATCATTACACAAAAATTGAGATAAACCAACTAGAGCACATCGCTTGACCCAATGTGCACAATTGGATTCATAACCTCTACGATATACTATTATCAAATAATATAAGTAATATAAAACGTTTGACCAACTAGAGAAATCAATTTTATATAGGAGAGAAAACAAACAATGAAAAATTAAACATTCCTTATTTCTACCCGAGTAGCGAAAGCGAAATTTTTGCAATAAACGAAAGTCATTGATATTTTCCTCTAGTATTGAAACATTAAGAAAAAACAATTTAAAGTCTATCGAGATCACTCAACGACGATATTTTCACAATCGGTTTACCCTGCTCCTTCCTCATTAGTATCTTCCCGTTCTGCACCCACAGATAAGCGTAGTCATATTTCTTCTTAGCCTCCCTGGCAGCTGCAAAAATTCTTCTCCGCGCCGGACTTAGACTCTCGTTGATGTAGACTACTGCCTGCTGCTGGAATCCAAGGTCCTGCGTCGATAAATTACGCTTAACCTTTCTCCTCGCCACCACCGAGAACTTGTCCTCTCTCCTGACAAATTTCACAATAATACCAGCAGGCCGATTGTCTCCCTTAGGTTTTCCCAGTCGATGGCAGACGTCAATTTTTTCTCTTGTTATATTAACATCAAGAGCATTACACACTCTCTTTACAGTTTCATACACATCCTCGTTTTTCGTCTCTGGTACTCCATAGATTTCAAGTGTATTGGAGCGTGTGTACTGTTCAGCATCTTCGAGCCGTGCCTCCAAGTCACAAACTTTCCTCTTAAGGCTTGTATTCTCTTTTTTCAAGTCCTCAATTATCTAAGGCACTCATTTATTTTCAAAGTTTGATTAGTAATTGTATTAGTCTGGTCGTCAATCTTACTGTTTGCAAACTCGAAAGAAGCATTAAATTCCCTCTCCATTCGCTTCCTATCCTCTCTGGCCTCCTCTAGCATGAATATCACTTGTGATATGCTGGCATTGCCATCCTCAGCAGAAGACACAGCACTCATACTCTGCCTCCTCAACTTGGAACAAGGTGGGCATCTCCAAATCTGACCCTCGTTGACAATACATTCCACGTCTGCCTTGGTCATGTTAACACATTGAGGATGACTTAGTTTTTTACAATCACTACATGCAAGTTTGCTTCTAGTCGCCGGAATTGCAGCCTGGCATATTGTGCATGCAGATTTATCAGCCATATCAAACAATAAATTTTATGAAAGAACACGGTTTAATAGATAACAAATTAAAATATTATATGCGCCGAGTAAGCGAATAACTATGGAAAATAAATTTGAAATGAAATATACGGAAATCAGGGTAAATATGACAATAGAAGGTAGTTGAAAGGAAAATTGCGTCAAGAGGGCTATCGTGACGTCTTTATACGGATATTGAATGGGAAGCCCCTGAAACTGGAAGAGGAATACGACAGACAAAAGAAAGAAGGAAAGTGGATGCAAAGAATAGAAAATTTACGTGAATTATTGCGAAATAGAGAGTAAATAATAGAAAATAGCTTGAATAACTTTACGTGTAGAAGCTATCTCTTGTCGACCTGTAGAGTAGCGCAGCAACAGATAACAGAGCACTTGAAAAACAACGTCCTATCGCTTCAGAATCCAGAACTCGACTCGATGCAGATTAGTGCGAGGGTTATTTTTCTTTTTTATGTTTCATTCAATTTTTATTTTCAAAGAGAAAGAAAAACAAATCATTTTCATTTTTCTTTTTCCAATTTCCAATTCCCATTTTTTCTTTTTTATGTCCATAAATTCCCATTCATCTATCTACTATCAAAACGTTAGAGGACGTTGCACTTCTACACATCATTGTTGAGTACCGATTACGATGTTATTGTTTTGACTGAGACTTGGTTACATAGTGGTATAAAGAGCTTTGAGCTTTTCGACGATTGCTATTCGGTTTATCGGAGTGACAGGGGTGGGGATGATGGCCGTCTGAGGGGAGGTGGTGTGCTTATTGCAGTTAAGAGAACGTTGCAAGCTGTTCTGTGCGATGAGCTCTCTAAAGAGTTCAACGAATATGACTCTGTCGCAATTAAAGTAAAGTTAAATGCAACCTATTGCTACATAAATGCCGTTTATTTTCCCCCTTCAACCCATTCAAATATTCTCCAGTACGCTGAATACGTGGAATCTCTTAGTAATCTACTTAATGGTAATTTTATGATTATTGGAGACTTTAATTTACCAGAAATTTCCTCCTCCGATTATGATTTTTCTATTGGCTCAGTAAAAGCAAGAATTTTGTATAACTTGATGTCTTTTTATGACCTCAACTCTTATAGCTCAGTTTTAAATGAACTTGGTAGGACCCTAGACCTTGTTTTAAGTAATTTCCCCATAAGCGTTGAAACGAATGATGATCCCCTCCTTCCTGAGGATGGCCATCATCCTGCATTGAGTGTTGATGCCTTGTATATTGCATTTTCTTCCGGGGTTAATCCAAATAATTCCCTAGAAATTCGTTATAATTATGCTAGAGGTGATTTTTTCAGGTTATATTGTCTCCTAAGAGACAGTTGCTGGGACTCCCTATTTCACTGCACTGATGTGGATAGTGCTGTGGATGAACTATATAAGAAAATCTATTATTGCATGGATGAATGTATTCCTAAGATAATAAGTAAGAGAAAGAGCAGTAAATATCCTCCATGGTTTACTCCAGATATTGTTCGTGATCTAAAAGCGAAAAATAGGTATTCACGGAAAAGAAGATCTTCTCCTTACTATGATAATCTTTTTAGAACGTTGCGAGCTTCACTCAAAGCTCGGATTTTCCTTGCATATGATAATTATATTGCGGGTATTCAGGTTGGCATCAGAAGTGACGTGAAACATTTTTGGAATTACATTAATACCAAGAGAAAGACATCATTTGTGGAGTCATTCATGATACTAGGTGGGGAGTTCTTCACTGGTTCTAGCATTGCTGAGGGATTTGCTACTTATTTTCAATCTGTATATGAGGCTGATGCACCAATCGCCCCTGGAGGGCGTGAGAGAGGGCCGGAGGTGTCTGGGATGTCTGGATTGATTGTTGATTTAGGTACAGTGTCTGGTAATGAGATTATTACTGCTATAGGTGCTTTAAGATCTGGCTGCTCTGAGCGCCCCGATGCAATACCCACATTTATTGTTAAAGGCTGTGCGGATGTTCTAGTAGCTCCCCTGCACTTTATTTTTAATCTATCTGTGAAAACTGGCAAATTTCCTCTGAAGTGGAAAACTGCTAGAATTACCCCTGTTTTTAAGTCTGGTAAAAGAGCTGATATAAGTAATTACAGACCAATTTCTATCTTAAATTGTTTTTCAAAAATATACGAAAAAGTTTTACATTCTAATATTTTTAAACAGGTCAAGAGCATCATTGCGGATGAGCAGCATGGTTTTTTACCTGGTCGTTCAACTGTCACTAACCTAATGACCTTTAGTGATAAAATATCTCAAGTTTTGGATGGGGGAGGCCGTGTAGATGTTATCTATACGGACTTATCAAAGGCTTTTGATACTATTAGTCATGGACTACTGTTGAAAAAGCTTAGGCGGATGGGTTTTAGTGATAATTTAGTGAACCTCCTGCAGAGTTATCTGCAATCAAGAATGCAGTTTGTTAAAATTCAAAATTTCAAATCCAAATCATTCATATGTGCATCTGGGGTACCTCAGGGTTCCAATCTTGGCCCACTTTTGTTCCTCTTGTTTATAAATGATGTCCCTACTATTATAAAGAATTCTTCCTGCCTGATGTACGCAGATGATGTCAAATTGTTCAGGGAGATCAAGAATGTAAATGATGGGCTTGCTTTACAGGGCGATATCAACAATTTTTACCAATGGTGTGAAACTAATGGTCTGAAGATAAATGTTACCAAATGTAAGTTCCTAAGTTTCAATCGCCAATTGAGACCCCACATTGATATTTACCACGTAAATAACAGGCCATTGGAACAGGTGACGAATTTCAAAGATCTTGGAGTGAATTTTTCTTAGATTTTTCCTTCAATTCACACATTGATTCAATAGCTGCTAGGGCCAACCAACAAATGGGGTTTATTCTGAGGACCTGTTCGCCCTTTAGTGATGTAGAGCCTTTGATTCTGATTTATAAGTCACTAGTGAGAAGCTTGCTAGAATATGCCTCAGAGATATGGAATCCATATCATATGGATAGAATAAATGTTCTAGAACGGCTTCAAAATAAGTTTTTAAGAATCATGTTCTATAAGAAATTTAATCGTTTTTGTCCTTTTGATTTCCCAACAGAGTCACTGAGAACTTTATTCCATATTACATCATTAAAAGTTAGGCGTGATGTTAGAGCACTTATTTTTCTTTTTGATCTCTTAAATAATGAAATTGATTCATCATACTTGCTATCTAAAATGAATATTTAAATCTCACCTGTGGCTCGTCGATCTGAATTTTCTTTTCTGGTTCCTCGTTCCAGAACACTTAGAAATTACAATTCTCCTCTCAACAGAATTCAGAGAAGCTACAATAGTTTGTCCGGGCACCTAGATCTCTTCTGGTTTTCTCGCGCTAGATTCCGAAAAGCTCTATACAATGGTCTGGTCTGAGCATTGATATTGTGATCTGGTCTACATCGATCATTTTTCCATGTATGTGTGGGTGTGCATATGTTTTGGGACTTGGAACTCATTAATAAGTTATATTTTTGGTTATTTCATTCTTTTAATACTTGTGTTATTAGAATTTTATATTTTCCATTTTTGGACCTTTTATGAGTAGTATTTCGATGCTTTGTATTCATCTCATCTTTTCATATTATTCTTTTTTTTAAATTATTGTATTTTTCCATATTATCATTTTGTACCTTATTACCATATGTAATGGGATAAATATTACCATCTGTACCTTATTTCTTTTTATGATTTTTTATAAGTTTTCTATATATTAAATTTTAAGATTTTGCATTTTCTTGTAAAGGAGACATGTTTGGGGAAACCCGTTGTCTCCATTGTAAATGAATGAAAAAAAATAAACATTGTGCCAATAATAATAGTGTTAGTCTACTGCGAATACATATACGGAGTGGAAAGTAAAATACTAAGTAAAAATCCCCGAAAAATGTATGTTTCAAGTTTTTGAAGTTGAATAAATAATGGAAAGAGTGGTCGAAATGAGATGATTCTCTCGAAAATTATTGTTTGGTTGATTCTAAACAGTTTGGTGGTAAAACCAATCCGATACCTCTCACAATAACTGAATAACAAGCAATATAAAAATTTCTGTCAATAATGACCGCCATCTTGTATTTTTCAATGATGTCGAGTATTTTCGTTGTTCCCATCAACAATATTCTTATTCGTCTTGTTGTAACGAAGAGATTGAGACCATTTGCAAGTCTCTATCTTGAAGTAGTCACAGAAAAATTGATTTTATAGTTCTAGCTTGTTACCTCATGCCTATGGAAAAACGCAGCAGAAATCATGCAGGATTTTCTTTGGAGGGCGCTGGAGAACTCATTTTTCACCGTACAGCGCATAAAGATATATCGTTCCAAACCTGAAAAAACACTCTAAATTTCATAGATTTCAAATATCTTTGTATCTCTTGCACAAAAAAAGTTATAATGGAATGAAATTTTAACAAATTTGGAAAAAACGTTTTTTGGGGCTTTTCAAGGTTATAACTAAGAAAATATGCGTTTTAGAGGAACATTTTATAAAACAAAAATTGTAGAGGAAGATTTTTAAAATATTTTTGTCTAAAAAAATGGTTGAATAACTTGAACGGTTATTGAAATACAAGCGATGTAGCAAAATCCTTAAAATTTTGGCGGCCATCTTTTTTCCGAGGTGTTTGCCTGTGATTTCGACTTATTTATTTATTTATTTATTTATTTATTTATTTATTTATTTATTTATTATTTATTTATTTATGGAGACAACAGGTTACCCCGAATGTGTCTCCTTAACAAATACAACAATACAAGATACAATACGTTAAATACAACAATACAATGAAAAAGAAAATGAACAAAGTAACTTTCAATTGCAATATTGTTAAAAGGAAAAAAAAACTATAGAAATACAAGAGAAGGAAAAAAAATAGATGTATACAATAAAATAATTATAAAACGGAATATAGAAATGAAAAGGTTCTAAAATTAAAATAAAAATGTTACAAAGAATGGATAAAACTAACAAATGAATGTCAGAGGACTGGTACCTGCCAATGAAGCAACAGAATGATTAAGATGTACGAGTACATAGTGCAATAGATACACACCTATATACAGCAACAAATAATCGACAACACGACTGACAAGGATATCTCACAATAGACTGTTTAATATTCTATAAAATTTTTCACGAGAGAACCAGAAGATGTCCAGTTGCCCAGAGAAACAGTTGAAAAGTCTTTGAATTCTGTTGACTGGAGAATTATAGTGACTCACAGTTCTGGACCGGGGCACAAAAAAAGAGAAAGTGGAGCGACGTGATATGGTAGATATATAAATATTTACATATGAAAGCAAATACTTATCATCACGATCCTTATTATGCTGGACTTAACGAAGAGATTAAGACATCTTCCACGGCTGTTACTCAAAAATGACCACGGAATGACATTTGCGCCCAGACTACAATATGTTCAGTAAGGTAGTCTGGAATTTTATTGATCAATTTTATTAGCTAGGTAAAAGTATTGTCTCCGGCAAACATTAAGATCCATTCTTAATTTGAATAACGATAAAATAGTATTGTGATGTAACTTCATAAATCGGCGATGTTTCAACAAATAATAATTGTCGATTCTCTAAAAAGGATA